>NW_027476633.1:0-169045 GCF_051020955.1 Megalopta genalis
CTAACTCGTTTGATCGTCTTTTTTATGCCATATCACTTATATCCCAAGTGTTTGAAGCTAAATCATTTGTTGCGCATGGATATGAAGCTAACTCGTTTGTTTCGTCTGCATTTGAAGCTGTATCATTTATACCGCAAGTATCTGAACCTAAATCATTTGTTTCGCATGGATTTGAAGCTAAGCCTTCTACTTCGCATTGATTTGAAGATAACTCAAGTTTATCGCATGGATTTTGAAGCTAACTCGTTTGATCGTCTGCATTTGAAGCTATATCACTTATATCCCAAGTGTTTGAAGCTAAATCATTTGTTAAGCATGGATTTGAAGGTAAACCTTCTACATCGCATTCATATGAAGCTAAATCATGAGTTTCGCATGGATTAGAAGCTAACACGTTTGCTTCGCCTGCATTTGAAGCTATATCATTTATACCGCAAGTATCTGAACCTAAATCATTTGTTTCGCATGGATTTGAAGCTAAGCCTTCTACTTCGCATTGATTTGAAGCTAAATCAAGTTTATCGCATGGATTTTGAAGCTAACTGGTTTGATCGTCTGCATTTCAAGCTATATCACTTATATTCCAAGTGTTTGAAGCTAAATCAATTGTTGGGCATGGATTTGAAGGTGAACCTTCTACATCGCATTTATTTGAACCTAAATCATGAGCTTCGCATGGATTAGAAGCTAACACGTTTGTTTCGCCAGCATTTGAAGCTATATCAATTATATCGCAAGTATTTGAAGCTAAATCATTTGTTAAGCATGGATTTGCAGGTAAACCTTCTACATCGCATTGATTTGAAGCTAAATCATGTGTTTCGCATAGATATGAAGCTAACTCGTTTGTTTCGTCTGCATTTGAAGCTGTATCATTTATACCGCAAGTATCTGAACCTAAATCATTTGTTTCGCATGGATTTGAAGCTAAGCCTTCTACTTCGTATTGATTTGAAGCTAAATCAAGTTTATCGCATGGATTTTGAAGCTAACTCGTTTGATCGTCTGCATTTGAAGCTATATCACTTATATCCCAAGTGTTTGAAGCTGAATCATTTGTTAAGCATGGATTTGAAGGTAAACCTTCTACATCGCATTGATTTGAAGCTAAATCATGAGTTTCGCATGGATTAGAAGCTAACACGTTTGTTTCGCCTGCATTTGAAGCTATATCATTCATATCGCAAGTATTCGAAGCTAAATCATTTGTTAAGCATGGATTTGAAGCTAATTCTTCTACTTCGCATTGATTTGAAGCTAAATCAAGTTTATCGCATGGATATTGAATCTAACTCGTTTGATCGTCTTTTTTATGCCATATCACTTATATCCCAAGTGTTTGAAGCTAAATCATTTGTTGCGCATGGATTTGAAGGTGAACCTTCTACATCGCATTGATTTGAAGCTAAATCATGAATTTCGCATGGATTAGAAGCTAACTCGTTTGTTTCGCCTGCATTTGAAGCTATATCATTTATATCGCAAGTATTTGAAGCTAAATCATTTGTGTTGCATGGATTTGCAGCTCATACTTCTACTTCGCATTGATTTGAAGCTAAATCAAGTTTATCGCATGGATTTTGAAGCTAACTCGTTTGATCGTCTGCATTTGATGCCATATCACTTATATCCCAAGTGTTTGAACCTAAATCATTTTTTAAGCATGGATTTGAAGGTAAACCTTCTACATCGCATTGATTTGAAGCTAAATCATGAGTTTCGCATGGATTAGAAGCTAACACGTTTGCTTCGCCTGCATTTGAAGCTATATCATTTATATCGCAAGTATTTGAAGCTAAATCATTTGTTTCGCATGGATTTGAAGCTAAGCCTTCTACTTCGCATTGATTTGAAGCTAAATCAAGTTTATCGCATGGATTTTGAAGCTAACTGGTTTGATCGTCTGCATTTCAAGCTATATCACTTATATCCCAAGTGTTTGAAGCTAAATCAATTGTTGGGCATGGATTTGAAGGTGAACCTTCTACATCGCATTTATTTGAACCTAAATCATGAGTTTCGCATGGATTAGAAGCTAACACGTTTGTTTCGCCTGCATTTGAAGCTATATCAATTATATCGCAAGTATTTGAAGCTAAATCATTTGTTAAGCATGGATTGGAAGGTAAACCTTCTACATCGCATTGATTTGAAGCTAAATCATGTGTTTCGCATAGATATGAAGCTAACTCGTTTGTTTCGTCTGCATTTGAAGCTGTATCATTTATACCGCAAGTATCTGAACCTAAATCATTTGTTTCGCATGGATTTGAAGCTAAGCCTTCTACTTCGCATTGATTTGAAGATAAATCAAGTTTATCGCATGGATTTTGAAGCTAACTCGTTTGATCGTCTGCATTTGAAGCTATATCACTTATATCCCAAGTGTTTGAAGCTAAATCATTTGTTAAGCATGGATTTGAAGGTAAACCTTCTACATCGCATTGATTTGAAGCTAAATCATGAGTTTCGCATGGATTAGAAGCTAACACGTTTGCTTCGCCTGCATTTGAAGCTATATCATTTATACCGCAAGTATCTGAACCTAAATCATTTGTTTCGCATGGATTTGAAGCTAAGCCTTCTACTTCGCATTGATTTGAAGCTAAATCAAGTTTATCGCATGGATTTTGAAGCTAACTGGTTTGATCGTCTGCATTTCAAGCTATATCACTTATATTCCAAGTGTTTGAAGCTAAATCAATTGTTGGGCATGGATTTGAAGGTGAACCTTCTACATCGCATTTATTTGAACCTAAATCATGAGTTTCGCATGGATTAGAAGCTAACACGTTTGTTTCGCCAGCATTTGAAGCTATATCAATTATATCGCAAGTATTTGAAGCTAAATCATTTGTTAAGCATGGATTTGAAGGTAAACCTTCTACATCGCATTGATTTGAAGCTAAATCATGAGTTTCGCATGGATTAGAAGCTAACACGTTTGTTTCGCCTGCATTTGAAGCTGTATCACTTATACCGCAAGTATCTGGACCTAAATCATTTGCTTCGAATGGATTGGAAGCTAAGCCTTCTACTTCGCATTGATTTGAAGCTAAATCAAGTTTATCGCATGGATTTTGAAGCTAACTCGTTTGATCGTCTGCATTTGATGCCATATCACTTATATCCCAAGTGTTTGAAGCTAAATCATTTTTTAAGCATGGATTTGAAGGTAAACCTTCTACATCGCATTGATTTGATGCTAAATCATGAGTTTCGCATGGATTAGAAGCTAACACGTTTGCTTCGCCTGCATTTGAAGCTATATCATTTATATCGCAAGTATTTGAAGCTTAATCATTTGTTAAGCATGGATTTGAAGGTAAACCTTCTACATCGCATTGATTTGAAGCTAAATCATGTGTTTCGCATAGATATGAAGCTAACTCGTTTGCTTCGTCTGCATTTGAAGCTGTATCACTTATACCGCAAGTATCTGGACCTAAATCATTTGTTTCGCATGGATTGAAAGCTAAGCCTTCTACTTCGCATTGATTTGAAGCTAAATCAACTTTATCGCATGGATTTTGAAAATAACTCGTTTGATCTTCTGCATTTGAAGCTATATCACTTATATCCCAAGTGTTTGAAGCTAAATCATTTGTTAAGCATGGATTTGAAGGTAAACCTTCTACATCGCATTGATTTGAAGCTAAATCATGAGTTTCGCATGGATTAGAATCTAACACGTTTGTTTCGCCTGCATTTGAAGCTATATCATTCATATCGCAAGTATTCGAAGCTAAATCATTTGTTTCGCCTGCATTTGAAGGTATATCATTTATATCGCAAGTATTTGAAGCTAAATCATTTGTGTTGCATGGATTTGAAGCTCATCCTACTACTTCGCATTGATTTGAAGCTAAATCAAGTTTATCGCATGGATTTTGAAGCTAACTCGTTTGATCGTCTGTATTTGAAGCTATATCTCTTATATGCCAAGTGTTGGGAGCTAAATTATTTGTTAAGCATTGATTTGAAGGTAAACCTTCTACATCGCATTGATTTGAAGCTAAATCATGAGATTCGCATGGATTAGAAGCTAACTCGTTTGTTTCGCCTGCATTTGAAGCTATATCATTTATATCGCAAGTATTTGAAGCTAAATCATTTGTGTTGCATGGATTTGAAGCTAATCCTTCTACTTCGCATTGATTTGAAACTAAATCAAGTTTATCGCATGGATTTTGTGGCTAACTTGTTTGATCGTCTGCATTTGAAGCTATATCACTTATATCCCAAGTGTCTGAAGCTAAATCACTTGCGTTGCATGGATTTGAAGCTAATCCTTCTACTTCGCATTGATTTGAAGCTAAATCAAGTTTATCGCATGGATTTTGAAGCTAACTGGTTTGATCGTCTGCATTTCAAGCTATATCACTTATATCCCAAGTGTTTGAAGCTAAATCAATTGTTGGGCATGGATTTGAAGGTGAACCTTCTACATCGCATTTATTTGAACCTAAATCATGAGTTTCGCATGGAGTAGAATCTAACACGTTTGCTTCGCCTGCATTTGAAGCTATATCATTTATACCGCAAGTATCTGAACCTAAATCATTTGTTTCGCATGGATTTGAAGCTAAGCCTTCTACTTCGCATTGATTTGAAGCTAAATCAAGTTTATCGCATGGATTTTGAAGCTAACTGGTTTGATCGTCTGCATTTCAAGCTATATCACTTATATTCCAAGTGTTTGAAGCTAAATCAATTGTTGGGCATGGATTTGAAGGTGAACCTTCTACATCGCATTTATTTGAACCTAAATCATGAGCTTCGCATGGATTAGAAGCTAACACGTTTGTTTCGCCAGCATTTGAAGCTATATCAATTATATCGCAAGTATTTGAAGCTAAATCATTTGTTAAGCATGGATTTGAAGGTAAACCTTCTACATCGCATTGATTTGAAGCTAAATCATGTGTTTCGCATAGATATGAAGCTAACTCGTTTGTTTCGTCTGCATTTGAAGCTGTATCATTTATACCGCAAGTATCTGAACCTAAATCATTTGTTTCGCATGGATTTGAAGCTAAGCCTTCTACTTCGCATTGATTTGAAGCTAAATCAAGTTTATCGCATGGATTTTGAAGCTAACTCGTTTGATCGTCTGCATTTGAAGCTATATCACTTATATCCCAAGTGTTTGAAGCTAAATCATTTGTTAAGCATGGATTTGAAGGTAAACCTTCTACATCGCATTGATTTGAAGCTCAATCATGAGTTTCGCATGGATTAGAAGCTAACACGTTTGTTTCGCCTGCATTTGAAGCTATATCATTCATATCGCAAGTATTCGAAGCTAAATCATTTGTTTCGCCTGCATTTGAAGGTATATCATTTATATCGCAAGTATTTGAAGCTAAATCATTTGTGTTGCATGGATTTGAAGCTCATCCTACTACTTCGCATTGATTTGAAGCTAAATCAAGTTTATCGCATGGATTTTGAAGCTAACTCGTTTGATCGTCTGTATTTGAAGCTATATCTCTTATATGCCAAGTGTTGGGAGCTAAATTATTTGTTAAGCATTGATTTGAAGGTAAACCTTCTACATCGCATTGATTTGAAGCTAAATCATGAGTTTCGCATGGATTAGAAGCTAACTCGTTTGTTTCGCCTGCATTTGAAGCTATATCATTTATATCGCAAGTATTTGAAGCTAAATCATTTGTGTTGCATGGATTTGAAGCTAATCCTTCTACGTCGCATTGATTTGAAACTAAATCAAGTTTATCGCATGGATTTTGTGGCTAACTTGTTTGATCGTCTGCATTTGAAGCTATATCACTTATATCCCAAGTGTTTGAAGCTAATTTATTTGTTAAGCATGGATTTGAAGGTAAACCTCCTACATCGCATTGATTTGAAGCTAAATCATGAGTTTCGCATGGATTAGAAGCTAACACGTTTGTTTCGCCTGCATTTGAAGCTATATCATTTATATCGCAAGTCTTTGAAGCGAAATCATTTGCTAAGCATGGATTTGAAGGTATACCTTCTACATCGCATTGATTTGAAGCTAAATCATGTTTTTCGCATTGATATGAAGCTATCTCGTTTGTTTGCCCTGCATTTGAAGCTGTATCATTTATACCGCAAGTATTTGAAGCTTAATCATTTGTGTTCCACGGATTTGAAGCTAATCCTTCTACTTCGCATTGATTTGAAGCTAAATCAAGTTTATCGCATGGATATTGAATCTAACTCGTTTGATCGTCTTTTTTATGCCATATCACTTATATCCCAAGTGTTTGAAGCTAAATCATTTGTTGCGCATGGATTTGAAGGTGAACCTTCTACATCGCATTGATTTGAAGCTAAATCATGAATTTCGCATGGATTAGAAGCTAACTCGTTTGTTTCGCCTGCATTTGAAGCTATATCATTTATATCGCAAGTATTTGAAGCTAAATCATTTGTTTCGCATGGCTTTGAAGCTAAGCCTTCTACTTCGCATTGATTTGAAGCTAAATCAAGTTTATCGCATGGATTTTGAAGCTAACTGGTTTGATCGTCTGCATTTCAAGCTATATCACTTATATCCCAAGTGTTTGAAGCTAAATCAATTGTTGGGCATGGATTTGAAGGTGAACCTACTACATCGCATTTATTTGAACCTAAATCATGAGTTTCGCATGGATTAGAAGCTAACACGTTTGTTTCGCCTGCATTTGAAGCTATATCAATTATATCGCAAGTATTTGAAGCTAAATCATTTGTTAAGCATGGATTTGAAGGTAAACCTTCTACATCGCATTGATTTGAAGCTAAATCATGTGTTTCGCATAGATATGAAGCTAACTCGTTTGTTTCGTCTGCATTTGAAGCTGTATCATTTATACCGCAAGTATCTGAACCTAAATCATTTGTTTCGCATGGATTTGAAGCTAAGCCTTCTACTTCGCATTGATTTGAAGATAAATCAAGTTTATCGCATGGATTTTGAAGCTAACTCATTTGATCGTCTGCATTTGAAGCTATATCACTTATATCCCAAGTGTTTGAAGCTAAATCATTTGTTAAGCATGGATTTGAAGGTAAACCTTCTACATCGCATTGATTTGAAGCTAAATCATGAGTTTCGCATGGATTAGAAGCTAACACGTTTGCTTCGCCTGCATTTGAAGCTATATCATCTATACCGCAAGTATCTGAACCTAAATCATTTGTTTCGCATGGATTTGAAGCTAAGCCTTCTACTTCGCATTGATTTGAAGCTAAATCAAGTTTATCGCATGGATTTTGAAGCAAACTGGTTTGATCTCTGCATTTCAAGCTATATCACTTATATTCCAAGTGTTTGAAGCTAAATCAATTGTTGGGCATGGATTTGAAGGTGAACCTTCTACATCGCATTTATTTGAACCTAAATCATGAGCTTCGCATGGATTAGAAGCTAACACGTTTGTTTCGCCAGCATTTGAAGCTATATCAATTATATCCCAAGTGTTTGAAGCTAAATCAATTGTTGGGCATGGATTTGAAGGTGAACCTTCTACATCGCATTTATTTGAACCTAAATCATGAGTTTCGCATGGATTAGAAGCTAACACGTTTGCTTCGCCTGCATTTGAAGCTATATCATTTATACCGCAAGTATCTGAACCTAAATCATTTGTTTCGCATGGATTTGAAGCTAAGCCTTCTACTTCGCATTGATTTGAAGCTAAATCAAGTTTATCGCATGGATTTTGAAGCTAACTGGTTTGATCGTCTGCATTTCAAGCTATATCACTTATATTCCAAGTGTTTGAAGCTAAATCAATTGTTGGGCATGGATTTGAAGGTGAACCTTCTACATCGCATTTATTTGAACCTAAATCATGAGCTTCGCATGGATTAGAAGCTAACACGTTTGTTTCGCCAGCATTTGAAGCTATATCAATTATATCGCAAGTATTTGAAGCTAAATCATTTGTTAAGCATGGATTTGAAGGTAAACCTTCTACATCGCATTGATTTGAAGCTAAATCATGTGTTTCGCATAGATATGAAGCTAACTCGTTTGTTTCGTCTGCATTTGAAGCTGTATCATTTATACCGCAAGTATCTGAACCTAAATCATTTGTTTCGCATGGATTTGAAGCTAAGCCTTCTACTTCGCATTGATTTGAAGCTAAATCAAGTTTATCGCATGGATTTTGAAGCTAACTCGTTTGATCGTCTGCATTTGAAGCTATATCACTTATATCCCAAGTGTTTGAAGCTAAATCATTTGTTAAGCATGGATTTGAAGGTAAACCTTCTACATCGCATTGATTTGAAGCTCAATCATGAGTTTCGCATGGATTAGAAGCTAACACGTTTGTTTCGCCTGCATTTGAAGCTATATCATTCATATCGCAAGTATTCGAAGCTAAATCATTTGTTTCGCCTGCATTTGAAGGTATATCATTTATATCGCAAGTATTTGAAGCTAAATCATTTGTGTTGCATGGATTTGAAGCTCATCCTACTACTTCGCATTGATTTGAAGCTAAATCAAGTTTATCGCATGGATTTTGAAGCTAACTCGTTTGATCGTCTGTATTTGAAGCTATATCTCTTATATGCCAAGTGTTGGGAGCTAAATTATTTGTTAAGCATTGATTTGAAGGTAAACCTTCTACATCGCATTGATTTGAAGCTAAATCATGAGTTTCGCATGGATTGTGAAGCTAACTCGTTTGTTTCGCCTGCATTTGAAGCTATATCATTTATATCGCAAGTATTTGAAGCTAAATCATTTGTGTTGCATGGATTTGAAGCTAATCCTTCTACGTCGCATTGATTTGAAACTAAATCAAGTTTATCGCATGGACTTTGTGGCTAACTTGTTTGATCGTCTGCATTTGAATCTATATCACTTATATCCCAAGTGTTTGAAGCTAATTTATTTGTTAAGCATGGATTTGAAGGTAAACCTCCTACATCGCATTGATTTGAAGCTAAATCATGAGTTTCGCATGGATTAGAAGCTAACACGTTTGTTTCGCCTGCATTTGAAGCTATATCATTTATATCGCAAGTCTTTGAAGCGAAATCATTTGCTAAGCATGGATTTGAAGGTATACCTTCTACATCGCATTGATTTGAAGCTAAATCATGTTTTTCGCATTGATATGAAGCTATCTCGTTTGTTTGCCCTGCATTTGAAGCTGTATCATTTATACCGCAAGTATTTGAAGCTTAATCATTTGTGTTCCACGGATTTGAAGCTAATCCTTCTACTTCGCATTGATTTGAAGCTAAATCAAGTTTATCGCATGGATATTGAATCTAACTCGTTTGATCGTCTTTTTTATGCCATATCACTTATATCCCAAGTGTTTGAAGCTAAATCATTTGTTGCGCATGGATTTGAAGGTGAACCTCCTACATCGCATTGATTTGAAGCTAAATCATGAATTTCGCATGGATTAGAAGCTAACTCGTTTGTTTCGCCTGCATTTGAAGCTATATCATTTATATCGCAAGTATTTGAAGCTAAATCATTTGTTTCGCATGGCTTTGAAGCTAAGCCTTCTACTTCGCATTGATTTGAAGCTAAATCAAGTTTATCGCATGGATTTTGAAGCAAACTGGTTTGATCTCTGCATTTCAAGCTATATCACTTATATTCCAAGTGTTTGAAGCTAAATCAATTGTTGGGCATGGATTTGAAGGTGAACCTTCTACATCGCATTTATTTGAACCTAAATCATGAGCTTCGCATGGATTAGAAGCTAACACGTTTGTTTCGCCAGCATTTGAAGCTATATCAATTATATCGCAAGTATTTGAAGCTAAATCATTTGTTAAGCATGGATTTGAAGGTAAACCTTCTACATCGCATTGATTTGAAGCTAAATCATGTGTTTCGCATAGATATGAAGCTAACTCGTTTGTTTCGTCTGCATTTGAAGCTTTATCATTTATACCGCAAGTATCTGAACCTAAATCATTTGTTTCGCATGGATTTGAAGCTAAGCCTTCTACTTCGCATTGATTTGAAGCTAAATCAAGTTTATCGCATGGATTTTGAAGCTAACTCGTTTGATCGTCTGCATTTGATGCTATATCACTTATATCCCAAGTGTTTGAAGCTAAATCATTTGTTAAGCATGGATTTGAAGGTAAACCTTCTACATCGCATTGATTTGAAGCTAAATAATGAGTTTCGCATGGATTAGAAGCTAACACGTTTGTTTCGCCTGCATTTGAAGCTATATCATTCATATCGCAAGTATTCGAAGCTAAATCATTTGTTAAGCATGGATTTGAAGCTAATTCTTCTACATCGCATTGATTTGAAGCTAAATCATGGGTTTCGTATAGATATGAAACTAACTCGTTTGTTTCGTCTGCATTTGAAGCTGTATCACTTATACCGCAAGTATCTGGACCTAAATCATTTGCTTCGAATGGATTGGAAGCTAAGCCTTCTACTTCGCATTGATTTGAAGCTAAATCAAGTTTATCGCATGGATTTTGAAGCTAACTCGTTTGATCGTCTGCATTTGATGCCATATCACTTATATCCCAAGTGTTTGAAGCTAAATCATTTTTTAAGCATGGATTTGAAGGTAAACCTTCTACATCGCATTGATTTGATGCTAAATCATGAGTTTCGCATGGATTAGAAGCTAACACGTTTGCTTCGCCTGCATTTGAAGCTATATCATTTATATCGCAAGTATTTGAAGCTAAATCATTTGTTAAGCATGGATTTGAAGGTATACCTTCTACATCGCATTGATTTGAAGCTAAATCATGTGTTTCGCATTGATATGAAGCTATCTCGTTTGTTTCCCCTGCATTTGAAGCTGTATCATTTATACCGCAAGTATTTGAAGCTTAATCATTTGTGTTCCACGGATTTGAAGCTAATCCTTCTACTTCGCATTGATTTGAAGCTAAATCAAGTTTATCGCATGGATATTGAATCTAACTCGTTTGATCGTCTTTTTTATGCCATATCACTTATATCCCAAGTGTTTGAAGCTAAATCATTTGTTGCGCATGGATTTGAAGGTGAACCTTCTACATCGCATTGATTTGAAGCTAAATCATGAATTTCGCATGGATTAGAAGCTAACTCGTTTGTTTCGTCTGCATTAGAAGCTGTATCATTTATACCGCAAGTATCTGAACCTAAATCATTTGTTTCGCATGGATTTGAAGCTAAGCCTTCTACTTCGCATTGATTTGAAGCTAAATCAAGTTTATCGCATGGATTTTGAAGCTAACTCGTTTGATCGTCTGCATTTGAAGCTATATCACTTATATCCCAAGTGTTTGAAGCTAAATCATTTGTTAAGCATGGATTTGAAGGTAAACCTTCTACATCGCATTGATTTGAAGCTAAATCATGAGTTTCGCATGGATTAGAAGCTAACACGTTTGTTTCGCCTGCATTTGAAGCTATATCATTCATATCGCAAGTATTCGAAGCTAAATCATTTGTTAAGCATGGATTTGAAGCTAATCCTTCTACATCGCATTGATTTGAAGCTAAATCATGGGTTTCGCATAGATATGAAACTAACTCGTTTGTTTCGTCTGCATTTGAAGCTGTATCACTTATACCGCAAGTATCTGGACCTAAATCATTTGCTTCGCATGGATTGGAAGCTAAGCCTTCTACTTCGCATTGATTTGAAGCTAAATCAAGTTTATCGCATGGATTTTGAAGCTAACTCGTTTGATCGTATGCATTTGAAGCTATATCACTTATATCCCAAGTGTTTGAAGCTAAATCATTTGTTAAGCATGGATTTGAAGGTAAACCTTCTACATCGCATTGATTTGAAGCTAAATCATGAGTTTCGCATGGATTAGAAGCTAACACGTTTGTTTCGCCTGCATTTGAAGCTATATCATTCATATCGCAAGTATTCGAAGCTAAATCATTTGTTAAGCATGGATTTGAAGCTAATCCTTCTACTTCGCATTGATTTGAAACTAAATCATGTTTATCGCATGGATTTTGTGGCTAACTTGTTTGATCGTCTGCATTTGAAGCTATATCACTTATATCCCAAGTGTTTGAAGCTAATTTATTTGTTAAGCATGGATTTGAAGGTAAACCTCCTACATCGCATTGATTTGAAGCTAAATCATGAGTTTCGCATGGATTAGAAGCTAACACGTTTGTTTCGCCTGCATTTGAAAGTATATCATTTATATCGCAAGTATTTGAAGCGAAATCATTTGTTAAGCATGGATTTGAAGGTAAACCTTCTACATCGCATTGTTTTGAAGCTAAATCATGAGTTTCGCATGGATTAGAAGCTAACTCGTTTGTTTCCCCTGCATTTGAAGCTATATCATTTATATCGCAAGTATTTGAAGCTTAATCATTTGTGTTCCACGGATTTGAAGCTAATCCTTCTACTTCGCATTGATTTGAAGCTAAATCAAGTTTATCGCATGGATATTGAATCTAACTCGTTTGATCGGCTGCATTTGATGCCATATCACTTATATCCCAAGTGTTTGAAGCTAAATCATTTGTTGCGCATGGATTTGAAGGTGAACCTTCTACATCGCATTGATTTGAAGCTAAATCATGAGTTTCGCATGGATTAGAAGCTAACTCGTTTGTTTCGCCTGCATTTGAAGCTATATCATTTATATCGCAAGTATTTGAAGCTAAAACATTTGTGTTCCACGGATTTGAAGCTAATCCTTCTACTTCGCATTGATTTGAAGCTAAATCAAGTTTATCGCATGGATTTTGAATCTAACTCGTTTGATCGTCTGCATTTGATGTCATATCACTTATATCCCAAGTGTTTGAAGCTAAATCATTTGTTGGGCATGGATTTGAAGGTGAACCTTCTACATCGCATTTATTTGAACCTAAATCATGAGTTTCGCATCGATTAGAAGCTAACACGTTTGTTTCGCCTGCATTTGAAGCTATATCATTTATATCGCAAGTATTTGAAGCTAAATCATTTGTTAAGCATGGATTTGAAGGTAAACCTTCTACATCGCATTGATTTGAAGCTAAATCATGTGTTTCGCATAGATATGAAGCTAACTCGTTTGTTTCGTCTGCATTTGAAGTTGTATCATTTATACCGCAAGTATCTGAACCTAAATCATTTGTTTCGCATGGATTTGAAGCTAAGCCTACTACTTCGCATTGATTTGAATCTAAATCAAGTTTATCGCATGGATTTTGAAGCTAACTCGTTTGATCGTCTGCATTTGAAGCTATATCAATTATATCCGAAGTGTTTGAAGCTAAATCATTTGTTAACATGGATTTGAAGGTAAACATTCTACATCGCATTGATTTGAAGCTAAATCATGAGTTTCGCATGGATTAGAAGCTAACACGTTTGTTTCGCCTGCATTTGAAGCTATATTATTCATATCGCAAGTATTCGAAGCTAAATCATTTGTTAAGCATGGATGTGAAGCTAATCCTTCTAGATCGCATTGATTTGAAGCTAAATCATGGGTTTCGCATAGATATGAAACTAACTCGTTTGTTTCGTCTGCATTTGAAGCTGTATCACTTATACCGCAAGTATCTGGACCTAAATCATTTGTTTCGCATGGATTGGAAGCTAAGCCTTCTACTTCGCATTGATTTGAAGCTAAATCAAGTTTATCGCATGGATTTTGAAGCTAACTCGCTTGATCGTCTGCATTTCAAGCTATATCACTTATGTCCCAAGTGTTTGAAGCTAAATTATTTGTTAAGCATGGATTTGAATGTAAACCTCCTGCATCGCATTGATTTGAAGCTAATCATGAGTTTCGCATGGATTAGAAGCTAACACGTTTGTTTCGCCTGCATTTGAAGTTATATCATTTATATCACAAGTATTTGAAGCGGAATCATTTGTTAAGCATGGATTTGAAGGTAAACCTTCCACATCGCATTGATTTGAAGCTGAATCATGAGTTTCGCATGGATTAGAAGCTAACTCGTTTGTTTCGCCTGCATTTGAAGCTATATCATTTATATCGCAAGTATTTGAAGCTAAATCATTTGTGTTCCACGGATTTGAAGATAATCCTTCTACTTCGCATTGATTTGAAGCTAAATCAAGTTTATCGCATGGATTTTGAAGCTAACTCGTTTGATCGACTGCATTTGATGCCATATCACTTATATCACAAGTGTTTGAACCTAAATCATTTTTTAAGCATGGATTTGAAGGTAAACCGTCTACATCGCATTGATTTGAAGCTAAATCATGAGTTTCGCATGGATTAGAAGCTAACACGTTTGCTTCGCCAGCATTTGAAGCTATATCATTTATACCGCAAGTATCTGAACCTAAATCATTTGTTTCGCATGGATTTGAAGCTAAGCCTTCTACTTCGCATTGATTTGAAGCTAAATCAAGTTTATCGAATGGATTTTGAAGCTAACTGGTTTGATCGTCTGCATTTCAAGCTATATCACTTATATCCCAAGTGTTTGAAGCTAAATCATTTGTTAAGCATGGATTTGAAGGTAAACCCTCTACATCGCATTAATTTGAAGCTAAATCATGAGTTTCGCATGGATTAGAAGCTAACACGTATGTTTCGCCTGCATTTGAAGCTATATCATTCATATCGCAAGTATTTGAAGCTAAATCATTTGTTAAGCATGGATTTGAAGGTAAACCTTCTACATCGCATTGATTTGAAGCTAAATCATGGGTTTCGCATAGATATGAAGCTAACTCGTTTGTTTCGACTGCATTTGAAGCTGTATAACTTATACCGCAAGTATCTGGACCTAAATCATTTGTTTCGTATGGATTGGAAGCTAAGCCTTCTACTTCGCATTGATTTGAAGCTAAATCAAGTTTATCGCATGGATTTTGAAGCTAACTCGTTTGATCGTCTGCATTTCAAGCTATATCACTTATGTCCCAAGTGTTTGAAGCTAAATTATTTGTTAAGCATGGATTTGAAGGTAAACCTCCTACATCGCATTGATTTGAAGCTAATCATGAGTTTCGCATGGATTAGAAGCTAACACGTTTGTTTCGCCTGCATTTGAAGCTATATCATTTATATCACAAGTATTTGAAGCGGAATCATTTGTTAAGCATGGATTTGAAGGTAAACCTTCCACATCGCATTGATTTGAAGCTAAATCATGAGTTTCGCATGGATTAGAAGCCAACTCGTTTGTTTCGCCTGCATTTGAAGCTATATCATTTATATCGCAAGTATTTGAAGCTGAATCATTAGTGTTCCACGGATTTGAAGCTAATCCTTCTACTTCGCATTGATTTGAAGCTAAATCAAGTTTATCGCATGGATTTTGAAGCTAACTCGTTTGATCGTCTGCATTTGATGCCATATCACTTATATCCCAAGTGTTTGAACCTAAATCATTTTTTAAGCATGGATTTGAAGGTAAACCTTCTACATCGCATTGATTTGAAGCTAAATCATGAGTTTCGCATGGATTAGAAGCTAACACGTTTGCTTCGCCTGCATTTGAAGCTATATCATTTATATCGCAAGTATTTGAAGCTAAATCATTTGTTAAGCATGGATTTGAAGGTAAACCTTCTACATCGCATTGATTTGAAGCTAAATCATGAGTTTCGCATGGATTAGAAGCTAACACGTTTGCTTCGCCTGCATTTGAAGCTATATCATTTATACCGCAAGTATCTGAACCTAAATCATTTGTTTCGCATGGATTTGAAGCTAAGCCTTCTACTTCGCATTGATTTGAAGCTAAATCAAGTTTATCGCATGGATTTTGAAGCTAACTGGTTTGATCGTCTGCATTTCAAGCTATATCACTTATATCCCAAGTGTTTGAAGCTAAATCATTTGTTGGGCATGGATTTGAAGGTGAACCTTCTACATCGCATTTATTTGAACCTAAATCATGAGTTTCGCATGGATTAGAAGCTAACACGTTTGTTTCGCCGGCATTTGAAGCTATATCATTTATATCGCAAGTATTTGAAGCTAAATCATTTGTTAAGCATGGATTTGAAGTGTAAACCTTCTACATCGCATTGATTTGAAGCTAAATCATGTGTTTCGCATAGATATGAAGCTAACTCGTTTGTTTCGCCTGCATTTGAAGCTATATCATTTATATCGCAAGTATTTGAAGCTAAATCATTTGTGTTCCACGGATTTGAAGCTAATCCTTCTACTTCGCATTGATTTGAAGCTAAATCAAATTTATCGCATGGATTTTGAAGCTAACTCGTTTGATCGTCTGCATTTGTTGCCATATCACTTATATCCCAAGTGTTTGAACCTAAATCATTTTTTAAGCATGGATTTGAAGGTAAACCTTCTACATCGCATTGATTTGAAGCTAAATCATGAGTTTCGCATGGATTAGAAGCTAACACGTTTGCTTCGCCTGCATTTGAAGCTATATCATTTATATCGCAAGTATTTGAAGCTAAATCATTTGTTAAGCATGGATTTGAAGGTAAACCTTCTACATCGCATTGATTTGAAGCTAAATCATGAGTTTCGCATGGATTAGAAGCTAACACGTTTGCTTCGCCTGCATTTGAAGCTATATCATTTATACCGCAAGTATCTGAACCTAAATCATTTGTTTCGCATGGATTTGAAGCTAAGCCTTCTACTTCGCATTGATTTGAAGCTAAATCAAGTTTATCGCATGGATTTTGAAGCTAACTGGTTTGATCGTCTGCATTTCAAGCTATATCACTTATATCCCAAGTGTTTGAAGCTAAATCATTTGTTGGGCATGGATTTGAAGGTGAACCTTCTACATCGCATTTATTTGAACCTAAATCATGAGTTTCGCATGGATTAGAAGCTAACACGTTTGTTTCGCCTGCATTTGAAGCTATATCATTTATATCGCAAGTATTTGAAGCTAAATCATTTGTTAAGCATGGATTTGAAGGTAAACCTTCTACATCGCATTGATTTGAAGCTAAATCATGTGTTTCGCATAGATATGAAGCTAACTCGTTTGTTTCGTCTGCATTTGAAGTTGTATCATTTATACCGCAAGTATCTGAACCTAAATCATTTGTTCCGCATGGATTTGAAGCTAAGCCTTCTACTTCGCATTGATTTGAAGCTAAATCAAGTTTATCGCATGGATTTTGAAGCTAACTCGTTTGATCGTCTGCATTTGATGCCATATCACTTATATCCCAAGTGTTTGAAGCTAAATCATTTGTTGGGCATGGATTTGAAGGTGAACCTTCTACATCGCATTTATTTGAACCTAAATCATGAGTTTCGCATCGATTAGAAGCTAACACGTTTGTTTCGCCTGCATTTGAAGCTATATCATTTATATCGCAAGTATTTGAAGCTAAATCATTTGTTAAGCATGGATTTGAAGGTAAACCTTCTACATCGCATTGATTTGAAGCTAAATCATGTGTTTCGCATAGATATGAAGCTAACTCGTTTGTTTCGTCTGCATTTGAAGTTGTATCATTTATACCGCAAGTATCTGAACCTAAATCATTTGTTTCGCATGGATTTGAAGCTAAGCCTTCTACTTCGCATTGATTTGAATCTAAATCAAGTTTATCGCATGGATTTTGAAGCTAACTCGTTTGATCGTCTGCATTTGAAGCTATATCAATTATATCCCAAGTGTTTGAAGCTAAATCATTTGTTAACATGGATTTGAAGGTAAACATTCTACATCGCATTGATTTGAAGCTAAATCATGAGTTTCGCATGGATTAGAAGCTAACACGTTTGTTTCGCCTGCATTTGAAGCTATATTATTCATATCGCAAGTATTCGAAGCTAAATCATTTGTTAAGCATGGATGTGAAGCTAATCCTTCTAGATCGCATTGATTTGAAGCTAAATCATGGGTTTCGCATAGATATGAAACTAACTCGTTTGTTTCGTCTGCATTTGAAGCTGTATCACTTATACCGCAAGTATCTGGACCTAAATCATTTGTTTCGCATGGATTGGAAGCTAAGCCTTCTACTTCGCATTGATTTGAAGCTAAATCAAGTTTATCGCATGGATTTTGAAGCTAACTCGCTTGATCGTCTGCATTTCAAGCTATATCACTTATGTCCCAAGTGTTTGAAGCTAAATTATTTGTTAAGCATGGATTTGAATGTAAACCTCCTGCATCGCATTGATTTGAAGCTAATCATGAGTTTCGCATGGATTAGAAGCTAACACGTTTGTTTCGCCTGCATTTGAAGTTATATCATTTATATCACAAGTATTTGAAGCGGAATCATTTGTTAAGCATGGATTTGAAGGTAAACCTTCCACATCGCATTGATTTGAAGCTAAATCATGAGTTTCGCATGGATTAGAAGCTAACTCGTTTGTTTCGCCTGCATTTGAAGCTATATCATTTATATCGCAAGTATTTGAAGCTAAATCATTTGTGTTCCACGGATTTGAAGCTAATCCTTCTACTTCGCATTGATTTGAAGCTAAATCAAGTTTATCGCATGGATTTTGAAGCTAACTCGTTTGATCGACTGCATTTGATGCCATATCACTTATATCACAAGTGTTTGAACCTAAATCATTTTTTAAGCATGGATTTGAAGGTAAACCGTCTACATCGCATTGATTTGAAGCTAAATCATGAGTTTCGCATGGATTAGAAGCTAACACGTTTGCTTCGCCTGCATTTGAAGCTATATCATTTATACCGCAAGTATCTGAACCTAAATCATTTGTTTCGCATGGATTTGAAGCTAAGCCTTCTACTTCGCATTGATTTGAAGCTAAATCAAGTTTATCGAATGGATTTTGAAGCTAACTGGTTTGATCGTCTGCATTTCAAGCTATATCACTTATATCCCAAGTGTTTGAAGCTAAATCATTTGTTAAGCATGGATTTGAAGGTAAACCCTCTACATCGCATTAATTTGAAGCTAAATCATGAGTTTCGCATGGATTAGAAGCTAACACGTATGTTTCGCCTGCATTTGAAGCTATATCATTCATATCGCAAGTATTTGAAGCTAAATCATTTGTTAAGCATGGATTTGAAGGTAAACCTTCTACATCGCATTGATTTGAAGCTAAATCATGGGTTTCGCATAGATATGAAGCTAACTCGTTTGTTTCGACTGCATTTGAAGCTGTATAACTTATACCGCAAGTATCTGGACCTAAATCATTTGTTTCGTATGGATTGGAAGCTAAGCCTTCTACTTCGCATTGATTTGAAGCTAAATCAAGTTTATCGCATGGATTTTGAAGCTAACTCGTTTGATCGTCTGCATTTCAAGCTATATCACTTATGTCCCAAGTGTTTGAAGCTAAATTATTTGTTAAGCATGGATTTGAAGGTAAACCTCCTACATCGCATTGATTTGAAGCTAATCATGAGTTTCGCATGGATTAGAAGCTAACACGTTTGTTTCGCCTGCATTTGAAGCTATATCATTTATATCACAAGTATTTGAAGCGGAATCATTTGTTAAGCATGGATTTGAAGGTAAACCTTCCACATCGCATTGATTTGAAGCTAAATCATGAGTTTCGCATGGATTAGAAGCCAACTCGTTTGTTTCGCCTGCATTTGAAGCTATATCATTTATATCGCAAGTATTTGAAGCTGAATCATTTGTGTTCCACGGATTTGAAGCTAATCCTTCTACTTCGCATTGATTTGAAGCTAAATCAAGTTTATCGCATGGATTTTGAAGCTAACTCGTTTGATCGTCTGCATTTGATGCCATATCACTTATATCCCAAGTGTTTGAACCTAAATCATTTTTTAAGCATGGATTTGAAGGTAAACCTTCTACATCGCATTGATTTGAAGCTAAATCATGAGTTTCGCATGGATTAGAAGCTAACACGTTTGCTTCGCCTGCATTTGAAGCTATATCATTTATATCGCAAGTATTTGAAGCTAAATCATTTGTTAAGCATGGATTTGAAGGTAAACCTTCTACATCGCATTGATTTGAAGCTAAATCATGAGTTTCGCATGGATTAGAAGCTAACACGTTTGCTTCGCCTGCATTTGAAGCTATATCATTTATACCGCAAGTATCTGAACCTAAATCATTTGTTTCGCATGGATTTGAAGCTAAGCCTTCTACTTCGCATTGATTTGAAGCTAAATCAAGTTTATCGCATGGATTTTGAAGCTAACTGGTTTGATCGTCTGCATTTCAAGCTATATCATTTATATCGCAAGTATTTGAAGCTAAATCATTTGTTAAGCATGGATTTGAAGGTAAACCTTCTACATCGCATTGATTTGAAGCTAATCATGAGTTTCGCATGGATTAGAAGCTAACACGTTTGTTTCGCCTGCATTTGAAGCTATATCATTTATATCACAAGTATTTGAAGCGGAATCATTTGTTAAGCATGGATTTGAAGGTAAACCTTCCACATCGCATTGATTTGAAGCTAAATCATGAGTTTCGCATGGATTAGAAGCCAACTCGTTTGTTTCGCCTGCATTTGAAGCTATATCATTTATATCGCAAGTATTTGAAGCTGAATCATTTGTGTTCCACGGATTTGAAGCTAATCCTTCTACTTCGCATTGATTTGAAGCTAAATCAAGTTTATCGCATGGATTTTGAAGCTAACTCGTTTGATCGTCTGCATTTGATGCCATATCACTTATATCCCAAGTGTTTGAACCTAAATCATTTTTTAAGCATGGATTTGAAGGTAAACCTTCTACATCGCATTGATTTGAAGCTAAATCATGAGTTTCGCATGGATTAGAAGCTAACACGTTTGCTTCGCCTGCATTTGAAGCTATATCATTTATATCGCAAGTATTTGAAGCTAAATCATTTGTTAAGCATGGATTTGAAGGTAAACCTTCTACATCGCATTGATTTGAAGCTAAATCATGAGTTTCGCATGGATTAGAAGCTAACACGTTTGCTTCGCCTGCATTTGAAGCTATATCATTTATACCGCAAGTATCTGAACCTAAATCATTTGTTTCGCATGGATTTGAAGCTAAGCCTTCTACTTCGCATTGATTTGAAGCTAAATCAAGTTTATCGCATGGATTTTGAAGCTAACTGGTTTGATCGTCTGCATTTCAAGCTATATCACTTATATCCCAAGTGTTTGAAGCTAAATCATTTGTTGGGCATGGATTTGAAGGTGAACCTTCTACATCGCATTTATTTGAACCTAAATCATGAGTTTCGCATGGATTAGAAGCTAACACGTTTGTTTCGCCGGCATTTGAAGCTATATCATTTATATCGCAAGTATTTGAAGCTAAATCATTTGTTAAGCATGGATTTGAAGTGTAAACCTTCTACATCGCATTGATTTGAAGCTAAATCATGTGTTTCGCATAGATATGAAGCTAACTCGTTTGTTTCGCCTGCATTTGAAGCTATATCATTTATATCGCAAGTATTTGAAGCTAAATAATTTGTGTTCCACGGATTTGAAGCTAATCCTTCTACTTCGCATTGATTTGAAGCTAAATCAAGTTTATCGCATGGATTTTGAAGCTAACTCGTTTGATCGTCTGCATTTGTTGCCATATCACTTATATCCCAAGTGTTTGAACCTAAATCATTTTTTAAGCATGGATTTGAAGGTAAACCTTCTACATCGCATTGATTTGAAGCTAAATCATGAGTTTCGCATGGATTAGAAGCTAACACGTTTGCTTCGCCTGCATTTGAAGCTATATCATTTATATCGCAAGTATTTGAAGCTAAATCATTTGTTAAGCATGGATTTGAAGGTAAACCTTCTACATCGCATTGATTTGAAGCTAAATCATGAGTTTCGCATGGATTAGAAGCTAACACGTTTGCTTCGCCTGCATTTGAAGCTATATCATTTATACCGCAAGTATCTGAACCTAAATCATTTGTTTCGCATGGATTTGAAGCTAAGCCTTCTACTTCGCATTGATTTGAAGCTAAATCAAGTTTATCGCATGGATTTTGAAGCTAACTGGTTTGATCGTCTGCATTTCAAGCTATATCACTTATATCCCAAGTGTTTGAAGCTAAATCATTTGTTGGGCATGGATTTGAAGGTGAACCTTCTACATCGCATTTATTTGAACCTAAATCATGAGTTTCGCAAGGATTAGAAGCTAACACGTTTGTTTCGCCTGCATTTGAAGCTATATCATTTATATCGCAAGTATTTGAAGCTAAATCATTTGTTAAGCATGGATTTGAAGGTAAACCTTCTACATCGCATTGATTTGAAGCTAAATCATGTGTTTCGCATAGATATGAAGCTAACTCGTTTGTTTCGTCTGCATTTGAAGTTGTATCATTTATACCGCAAGTATCTGAACCTAAATCATTTGTTCCGCATGGATTTGAAGCTAAGCCTTCTACTTCGCATTGATTTGAAGCTAAATCAAGTTTATCGCATGGATTTTGAAGCTAACTCGTTTGATCGTCTGCATTTGATGCCATATCACTTATATCCCAAGTGTTTGAAGCTAAATCATTTGTTGGGCATGGATTTGAAGGTGAACCTTCTACATCGCATTTATTTGAACCTAAATCATGAGTTTCGCATCGATTAGAAGCTAACACGTTTGTTTCGCCTGCATTTGAAGCTATATCATTTATATCGCAAGTATTTGAAGCTAAATCATTTGTTAAGCATGGATTTGAAGGTAAACCTTCTACATCGCATTGATTTGAAGCTAAATCATGTGTTTCGCATAGATATGAAGCTAACTCGTTTGTTTCGTCTGCATTTGAAGTTGTATCATTTATACCGCAAGTATCTGAACCTAAATCATTTGTTTCGCATGGATTTGAAGCTAAGCCTTCTACTTCGCATTGATTTGAATCTAAATCAAGTTTATCGCATGGATTTTGAAGCTAACTCGTTTGATCGTCTGCATTTGAAGCTATATCAATTATATCCCAAGTGTTTGAAGCTAAATCATTTGTTAACATGGATTTGAAGGTAAACATTCTACATCGCATTGATTTGAAGCTAAATCATGAGTTTCGCATGGATTAGAAGCTAACACGTTTGTTTCGCCTGCATTTGAAGCTATATTATTCATATCGCAAGTATTCGAAGCTAAATCATTTGTTAAGCATGGATGTGAAGCTAATCCTTCTAGATCGCATTGATTTGAAGCTAAATCATGGGTTTCGCATAGATATGAAACTAACTCGTTTGTTTCGTCTGCATTTGAAGCTGTATCACTTATACCGCAAGTATCTGGACCTAAATCATTTGTTTCGCATGGATTGGAAGCTAAGCCTTCTACTTCGCATTGATTTGAAGCTAAATCAAGTTTATCGCATGGATTTTGAAGCTAACTCGCTTGATCGTCTGCATTTCAAGCTATATCACTTATGTCCCAAGTGTTTGAAGCTAAATTATTTGTTAAGCATGGATTTGAATGTAAACCTCCTGCATCGCATTGATTTGAAGCTAATCATGAGTTTCGCATGGATTAGAAGCTAACACGTTTGTTTCGCCTGCATTTGAAGTTATATCATTTATATCACAAGTATTTGAAGCGGAATCATTTGTTAAGCATGGATTTGAAGGTAAACCTTCCACATCGCATTGATTTGAAGCTAAATCATGAGTTTCGCATGGATTAGAAGCTAACTCGTTTGTTTCGCCTGCATTTGAAGCTATATCATTTATATCGCAAGTATTTGAAGCTAAATCATTTGTGTTCCACGGATTTGAAGCTAATCCTTCTACTTCGCATTGATTTGAAGCTAAATCAAGTTTATCGCATGGATTTTGAAGCTAACTCGTTTGATCGACTGCATTTGATGCCATATCACTTATATCACAAGTGTTTGAACCTAAATCATTTTTTAAGCATGGAATTGAAGGTAAACCGTCTACATCGCATTGATTTGAAGCTAAATCATGAGTTTCGCATGGATTAGAAGCTAACACGTTTGCTTCGCCTGCATTTGAAGCTATATCATTTATACCGCAAGTATCTGAACCTAAATCATTTGTTTCGCATGGATTTGAAGCTAAGCCTTCTACTTCGCATTGATTTGAAGCTAAATCAAGTTTATCGAATGGATTTTGAAGCTAACTGGTTTGATCGTCTGCATTTCAAGCTATATCACTTATATCCCAAGTGTTTGAAGCTAAATCATTTGTTAAGCATGGATTTGAAGGTAAACCCTCTACATCGCATTAATTTGAAGCTAAATCATGAGTTTCGCATGGATTAGAAGCTAACACGTATGTTTCGCCTGCATTTGAAGCTATATCATTCATATCGCAAGTATTTGAAGCTAAATCATTTGTTAAGCATGGATTTGAAGGTAAACCTTCTACATCGCATTGATTTGAAGCTAAATCATGGGTTTCGCATAGATATGAAGCTAACTCGTTTGTTTCGACTGCATTTGAAGCTGTATAACTTATACCGCAAGTATCTGGACCTAAATCATTTGTTTCGTATGGATTGGAAGCTAAGCCTTCTACTTCGCATTGATTTGAAGCTAAATCAAGTTTATCGCATGGATTTTGAAGCTAACTCGTTTGATCGTCTGCATTTCAAGCTATATCACTTATGTCCCAAGTGTTTGAAGCGAAATTATTTGTTAAGCATGGATTTGAAGGTAAACCTCCTACATCGCATTGATTTGAAGCTAATCATGAGTTTCGCATGGATTAGAAGCTAACACGTTTGTTTCGCCTGCATTTGAAGCTATATCATTTATATCACAAGTATTTGAAGCGGAATCATTTGTTAAGCATGGATTTGAAGGTAAACCTTCCACATCGCATTGATTTGAAGCTAAATCATGAGTTTCGCATGGATTAGAAGCCAACTCGTTTGTTTCGCCTGCATTTGAAGCTATATCATTTATATCGCAAGTATTTGAAGCTGAATCATTTGTGTTCCACGGATTTGAAGCTAATCCTTCTACTTCGCATTGATTTGAAGCTAAATCAAGTTTATCGCATGGATTTTGAAGCTAACTCGTTTGATCGTCTGCATTTCAAGCTATATCACTTATGTCCCAAGTATTTGAAGCGGAATCATTTGTTAAGCATGGATTTGAAGGTAAACCTTCCACATCGCATTGATTTGAAGCTAAATCATGAGTTTCGCATGGATTAGAAGCTAACACGTTTGCTTCGCCTGCATTTGAAGCTATATCATTTATACCGCAAGTATCTGAACCTAAATCATTTGTTTCGCATGGATTTGAAGCTAAGCCTTCTACTTCGCATTGATTTGAAGCTAAATCAAGTTTATCGCATGGATTTGAAGCTAAGCCTTCTACTTCGCATTGATTTGAAGCTAAATCAAGTTTATCGCATGGATTTTGAAGCTAACTCGTTTGATCGTCTGCATTTGAAGCTATATCACTTATATCCCAAGTGTTTCAAGCTAAATCATTTGTTAAGCACGGATTTGAAGGTAAACCTTCTACATCGCATTGATTTGAAGCTAAATCATGAGTTTCGCATGGATTAGAAGCTTACACGTTTGTTTCGCCTGCAATTGAAGCTATATCATTCATATCGCAAGTATTCGAAGCTAAATCATTTGTTAAGCATGGATTTAAAGCTAATCCTTCTACATCGCATTGATTTGAAGTTAAATCATGGGTTTCGCATGGATTAGAAGCCAACTCGTTTGTTTCGCCTGCATTTGAAGCTATATCATTTATATCGCAAGTATTTGAAGCTAAATCATTTGTTAAGCATGGATTTGAAGGTAAACCTTCTACATCGCATTGATTTGAAGCTAAATCATGAGTTTCGCATGGATTAGAAGCTAACACGTTTGCTTCGCCTGCATTTGAAGCTATATCATTTATACCGCAAGTATCTGAACCTAAATCATTTGTTTCGCATGGATTTGAAGCTAAGCCTTCTACTTCGCATTGATTTGAAGCTAAATCAAGTTTATCGCATGGATTTTGAAGCTAACTGGTTTGATCGTCTGCATTTCAAGCTATATCACTTATATCCCAAGTGTTTGAAGCTAAATCATTTGTTGGGCATGGATTTGAAGGTGAACCTTCTACATCGCATTCATTTGAACCTAAATCATGAGTTACGCATGGATTAGAAGCTAACTCGTTTGTTTCGCCTGCATTTGTAGCTATATCATTTATATCGCAAGTATTTGAAGCTAAATCATTTGTGTTCCACCGATTTGAAGCTAATCCTTCTACTTCGCATTGATTTGAAGCTAAATCAAGTTTATCGCATGGATTTTGAATCTAACTCGTTTGATCGTCTGCATTTGATGCCATATCACTTATATCGCAAGTGCTTGAAGCTAAATCATTTTTTAAGCATGGATTTGAAGGTAAACCTTCTACATCGCATTGATTTGAAGCTAAATCATGAGTTTCGCATGGATTAGAAGCTAACAGGTCTGTTTCGCCTGCATTTGAAGCTATATCATTCATATCGCAAGTATTTGAAGCTAAATCATTTGTTAAGCATGGATTTGAAGGTAAACCTTCTACATCGCATTGATTTGAAGCAAAATCATGGGTTTCGCATAGATATGAAGCTAACTCGTTCGTTTCGTCTGCATTTGAAGCTGTATCACTTATACCGCAAGTATCTGGACCTAAATCATTTGTTTCGCATGGATTGGAAGCTAAGCCTTCTACTTCCCATTGATTTGAAGCTAAATCAAGTTTATCGCATAGATTTTGAAGCTTACTCGTTTGATCGTCTGCATTTCAAGCTATATCACTTATATCCGAACTGTTTGAAGCTAAATCATTTGTTGCGCATGGATTTGAAGGTGAAACTTCTACATCGCATTGATTTGAAGATAAATCATGAGTTTCGCATGGATTAGATGCTAACTCGTTTGTTTCGCCTGCATTTGAAGCTATATCGTTTACATCGCAAGTATTTGAAGCTAAATCATTTGTTAAGCATGGATTTGAAGGTAAACCTTCTACATCGCATTGATTTGAAGCTAAATCAAATTTATCGCGTGGATTTTGAAGCTAACTCGTTTGATCGTCTGCATTTGAAGCTATATCACTTATGTCCCAAGTGTTTGATGCTAAATTATTTGTTATGCATGGATTTGAAGGTAAACCTTCTACATCGCATTGATTTGAAGCTAAATCATGAGTTTCGCATGGATTAGAAGCTAACTCGTTTGTTTCTTCTGCATTTGAAGCTATATCACTTATATCGCAAATGTCTGAAGCTAAATCACTTGTTTCGCGTGGACTTGAAGCCAACTCGTTTGATCGTCTGCATTTGAAGCAATATCACTTATATCCCAATTGTCTGAAGCTAAATCATTTGTTGCGCATGGATTTGAAGGTGAACCTTCTACATCGCATTGATTTGAAGCTAAATCATGAGTTTCGCAAGGATTAGAAGCTAACTCGTTTGTTTCGCCAGCATTTGAAGCTATATCATTTATATCGCTAGTATTTGAAGCTAAATCATTTGTGTTGCATGGATTTGAAGCTCATCCTTCTACTTCGCATTGATTTGAAGCTAAATCAAATTAATCGCGTGGATTATGACACTAACTCGTTTGATCGTCTGCATTTGAAGATATATCACTTATATCCCAAGTGTTTGAAGCTAAATCATTTGTTGCGCATGGATTTGAAGGTAAACCTTCTACATCGCATTGATTTGAAGCTAAATCATGAGTTTCGCATGGATTAGAAGCTAACTCGTTTGTTACGCCTGCATTTGATGCTATTCATTTATATCGCTAGTATTTGAAGCTAAATCATTTGTGTTGCATGGATTTGAAGCTCATCCTTCTACTTCGCATTGATTTGAAGCTAAATCATGAGTTTCGCAAGGATTAGAAGCTAACTCGTTTGTTTCGCCAGCATTTGAAGCTATATCATTTATATCGCTAGTATTTGAAGCTAAATCATTTGTGTTGCATGGATTTGAAGCTCATCCTTCTACTTCGCATTGATTTGAAGCTAAATCAAATTAATCGCGTGGATTATGACACTAACTCGTTTGATCGTCTGCATTTGAAGATATATCACTTATATCCCAAGTGTTTGAAGCTAAATCATTTGTTGCGCATGGATTTGAAGGTAAACCTTCTACATCGCATTGATTTGAAGCTAAATCATGAGTTTCGCATGGATTAGAAGCTAACACGTTTGCTTCGCCTGCATTTGAAGCTATATCATTTATACCGCAAGTATCTGAACCTAAATCATTTGTTTCGCATGGATTTGAAGCTAAGCCTTCTACTTCGCATTGATTTGAAGCTAAATCAAGTTTATCGCATGGATTTTGAAGCTAACTGGTTTGATCGTCTGCATTTCAAGCTATATCACTTATATCCCAAGTGTTTGAAGCTAAATCATTTGTTGGGCATGGATTTGAAGGTGAACCTTCTACATCGCATTCATTTGAACCTAAATCATGAGTTACGCATGGATTAGAAGCTAACTCGTTTGTTTCGCCTGCATTTGAAGCTATATCATTTATATCGCAAGTATTTGAAGCTAAATCATTTGTGTTCCACCGATTTGAAGCTAATCCTTCTACTTCGCATTGATTTGAAGCTAAATCAAGTTTATCGCATGGATTTTGAATCTAACTCGTTTGATCGTCTGCATTTGATGCCATATCACTTATATCGCAAGTGCTTGAAGCTAAATCATTTTTTAAGCATGGATTTGAAGGTAAACCTTCTACATCGCATTGATTTGAAGCTAAATCATGAGTTTCGCATGGATTAGAAGCTAACAGGTCTGTTTCGCCTGCATTTGAAGCTATATCATTCATATCGCAAGTATTTGAAGCTAAATCATTTGTTAAGCATGGATTTGAAGGTAAACCTTCTACATCGCATTGATTTGAAGCAAAATCATGGGTTTCGCATAGATATGAAGCTAACTCGTTCGTTTCGTCTGCATTTGAAGCTGTATCACTTATACCGCAAGTATCTGGACCTAAATCATTTGTTTCGCATGGATTGGAAGCTAAGCCTTCTACTTCGCATTGATTTGAAGCTAAATCAAGTTTATCGCATGGATTTTGAAGCTAACTCGTTTGATCGTATGCATTTCAAGCTATATCACTTATATCCCAACTGTTTGAAGCTAAATCATTTGTGTTGCATGGATTTGAAGCTCATCCTTCTACTTCGCATTGATTTGAAGCTAAATCAAGTTTATCGCATGGATTTTGAAGCTAACTTGTTTGATCGTCTGCATTTGAAGCTATATCACTTATGTCCCAAGTGTTTGTAGCTAAATTATTTGTTAAGCATGGATTTGAAGGTAAACCTTCTACATCGCATTGATTTGAAGCAAAATCATGGGTTTCGCATAGATATGAAGCTAACTCGTTCGTTTCGTCTGCATTTGAAGCTGTATCACTTATACCGCAAGTATCTGGACCTAAATCATTTGTTTCGCATGGATTGGAAGCTAAGCCTTCTACTTCCCATTGATTTGAAGCTAAATCAAGTTTATCGCATAGATTTTGAAGCTTACTCGTTTGATCGTCTGCATTTCAAGCTATATCACTTATATCCGAACTGTTTGAAGCTAAATCATTTGTTGCGCATGGATTTGAAGGTGAAACTTCTACATCGCATTGATTTGAAGATAAATCATGAGTTTCGCATGGATTAGATGCTAACTCGTTTGTTTCGCCTGCATTTGAAGCTATATCGTTTACATCGCAAGTATTTGAAGCTAAATCATTTGTTAAGCATGGATTTGAAGGTAAACCTTCTACATCGCATTGATTTGAAGCAAAATCATGGGTTTCGCATAGATATGAAGCTAACTCGTTCGTTTCGTCTGCATTTGAAGCTATATCATTTATATCGCAAGTATTTGAAGCTAAATCATTTGTGTTCCACCGATTTGAAGCTAATCCTTCTACTTCGCATTGATTTGAAGCTAAATCAAGTTTATCGCATGGATTTTGAATCTAACTCGTTTGATCGTCTGCATTTGATGCCATATCACTTATATCGCAAGTGCTTGAAGCTAAATCATTTTTTAAGCATGGATTTGAAGGTAAACCTTCTACATCGCATTGATTTGAAGCTAAATCATGAGTTTCGCATGGATTAGAAGCTAACAGGTCTGTTTCGCCTGCATTTGAAGCTATATCATTCATATCGCAAGTATTTGAAGCTAAATCATTTGTTAAGCATGGATTTGAAGGTAAACCTTCTACATCGCATTGATTTGAAGCAAAATCATGGGTTTCGCATAGATATGAAGCTAACTCGTTCGTTTCGTCTGCATTTGAAGCTGTATCACTTATACCGCAAGTATCTGGACCTAAATCATTTGTTTCGCATGGATTGGAAGCTAAGCCTTCTACTTCGCATTGATTTGAAGCTAAATCAAGTTTATCGCATGGATTTTGAAGCTAACTCGTTTGATCGTATGCATTTCAAGCTATATCACTTATATCCCAACTGTTTGAAGCTAAATCATTTGTGTTGCATGGATTTGAAGCTCATCCTTCTACTTCGCATTGATTTGAAGCTAAATCAAGTTTATCGCATGGATTTTGAAGCTAACTTGTTTGATCGTCTGCATTTGAAGCTATATCACTTATGTCCCAAGTGTTTGTAGCTAAATTATTTGTTAAGCATGGATTTGAAGGTAAACCTCCTACATCGCATTGATTTGAAGCTAAATCATTAGTTTCGCATGGATTAGAATCTAACACGTGTGTTTCGCCTGCATTTGAAGCTATATCACTTATGTCCCAAGTGTTTGAAGCTAAATTATTTGTTAAGCATGGATTTGAAGGTAAACCTCCTACATCGCATTGATTTGAAGCTAAATCATGAGTTTCGCATGGATTAGAATCTAACACGTTTGTTTCGCCTGCATTTGAAGCTATATCATTTATATCGCAAGTATTTGAAGCGAAATCATTTGTTAAGCATGGATTTGAAGGTAAACCTTCTACATCGCATTGATTTGAAGCTATATCATGTGTTTCGCATAGATATGAAGCTAACTCGTTTGTTTCGTCTGCATTTGAAGCTGTATCACTTATACCGCAAGTATCTGAACCTAAATCATTTGTTTCGCATGGATTGGAAGCTAAGCCTTCTACTTCGCATTGATTTGAAGCTAAATCAAGTTTATCGCATAGATTTTGAAGCTTACTCGTTTGATCGTCTGCATTTCAAGCTATATCACTTATATCCGAACTGTTTGAAGCTAAATCATTTGTTGCGCATGGATTTGAAGGTGAAACTTCTACATCGCATTGATTTGAAGATAAATCATGAGTTTCGCATGGATTAGATGCTAACTCGTTTGTTTCGCCTGCATTTGAAGCTATATCGTTTACATCGCAAGTATTTGAAGCTAAATCATTTGTTAAGCATGGATTTGAAGGTAAACCTTCTACATCGCATTGATTTGAAGCTAAATCAAATTTATCGCGTGGATTTTGAAGCTAACTCGTTTGATCGTCTGCATTTGAAGCTATATCACTTATGTCCCAAGTGTTTGAAGCTAAATTATTTGTTATGCATGGATTTGAAGGTAAACCTTCTACATCGCATTGATTTGAAGCTAAATCATGAGTTTCGCATGGATTAGAAGCTAACTCGTTTGTTTCTTCTGCATTTGAAGCTATATCACTTATATCGCAAATGTCTGAAGCTAAATCACTTGTTTCGCGTGGACTTGAAGCCAACTCGTTTGATCGTCTGCATTTGAAGCAATATCACTTATATCCCAATTGTCTGAAGCTAAATCATTTGTTGCGCATGGATTTGAAGGTGAACCTTCTACATCGCATTTATTTGAAGCTAAATCATGAGTTTCGCATGGATTAGATGCAAACTCGTTTGTTTCGCCTGCATTTGAAGCTATATCATTTATATCGCAAGTATTTGAAGCTAAATCATTTGTGTTCCACGGATTTGAAGCTAATCCTTCTACTTCGCATTGATTTGAAGCTAAATCAAGTTTATCGCATGGATTTTGAAGCTAACTCGTTTGATCGTCTGCATTTGAAGCTATATCACTTATCTCTCAAGTGTTTGAAGCTAAATTATTTGTTAAGCATGGATTTGAAGGTAAACCTTCTACATCGCATTGATTTGAAGCTAAATCATGAGTTTCGCAAGGATTAGAAGCTAACTCGTTTGTTTCGCCAGCATTTGAAGCTATATCATTTATATCGCTAGTATTTGAAGCTAAATCATTTGTGTTGCATGGATTTGAAGCTCATCCTTCTACTTCGCATTGATTTGAAGCTAAATCAAATTAATCGCGTGGATTATGACACTAACTCGTTTGATCGTCTGCATTTGAAGATATATCACTTATATCCCAAGTGTTTGAAGCTAAATCATTTGTTGCGCATGGATTTGAAGGTAAACCTTCTACATCGCATTGATTTGAAGCTAAATCATGAGTTTCGCATGGATTAGAAGCTAACTCGTTTGTTACGCCTGCATTTGATGCTATTCATTTATATCGCTAGTATTTGAAGCTAAATCATTTGTGTTGCATGGATTTGAAGCTCATCCTTCTACTTCGCATTGATTTGAAGCTAAATCATGAGTTTCGCAAGGATTAGAAGCTAACTCGTTTGTTTCGCCAGCATTTGAAGCTATATCATTTATATCGCTAGTATTTGAAGCTAAATCATTTGTGTTGCATGGATTTGAAGCTCATCCTTCTACTTCGCATTGATTTGAAGCTAAATCAAATTAATCGCGTGGATTATGACACTAACTCGTTTGATCGTCTGCATTTGAAGATATATCACTTATATCCCAAGTGTTTGAAGCTAAATCATTTGTTGCGCATGGATTTGAAGGTAAACCTTCTACATCGCATTGATTTGAAGCTAAATCATGAGTTTCGCATGGATTAGATGCTAACTCGTTTGTTTCGCCTGCATTTGAAGCTATATCATTTACATCGCAAGTATTTGAAGCTAAATCATTTGTTAAGCATGGATTTGAAGATAAACCTTCTACATCGCATTGATTTGAAGCTAAATCAAATTTATCGCGTGGATTTTGAAGCTAACTCGTTTGATCGTCTGCATTTGAAGCTATATCACTTATGTCCCAAGTGTTTGAAGCTAAATTATTTGTTATGCATGGATTTGAAGGTAAACCTTCTACATCGCATTGATTTGAAGCTAAATCATGAGTTTCGCATGGATTAGAAGCTAACTCGTTTGTTTCTTCTGCATTTGAAGCTATATCACTTATATCGCAAATCTCTGAAGCTAAATCACCTGTTTCGCGTGGACTTGAAGCCAACTCGTTTGATCGTCTGCATTTGAAGCAATATCACTTATATCCCAAGTGTCTAAAGCTAAATCATTCGTTGCGCATGGGTTTGAAGGTGAACCTTCTACTTCGCATTGATTTGAAGCTAAATCAAATTTATCGCGTGGATTATGAAACTAACTCGTTTGATCGTCTGCATTTGAAGATATATCACTTATATCCCAAGTGTTTGAAGCTAAATCATTTGTTGCGCATGGATTTGAAGGTAAACCTTCTACATCGCATTGATTTGAAGCTAAATCATGAGTTTCGCATGGATTAGAAGCTAACTCGTTTGTTTCGCCAGCATTTGAAGCTATATCATTTATATCGCTAGTATTTGAAGCTAAATCATTTGTGTTGCATGGATTTGAAGCTCATCCTTCTACTTCGCATTGATTAGAAGCTAAATCAAATTTATCGCGTGGATTATGAAACTAACTCGTTTGATCGTCTGCATTTGAAGCTATATCACTTATATCCCAAGTGTTTGAAGCTAAATCATTTGATGCGCATGGATTTGAAGGTAAACCTTCTACATCGCATTGATTTGAAGCTAAATCATGAGTTTCGCATGGATTAGAAGCTAACTCGTTTGTTACGCCTGCATTTGAAGCTATTCATTTATATCGCTAGTATTTGAAGCTAAATCATTTGTGTTGCATGGATTTGAAGCTCATCCTTCCACTTCGCATTGATTTGAAGCTAAATCAAGTTTATCGCATGGATTTTGTGGCTAAGTTGTTTGATCGTCTGCATTTGAAGCTATATCACTTATATCCCAAGTGTTTGAAGCTAATTTATTTGTTAAGCATGGATTTGAATGTAAACCTTCTACATCGCATTGATTTGAAGCTAAATCATGAGTTTCGCATGGATTAGAAGCTAACTCGTTTGTTTCGCCTGCATTTGAAGCTATATCATTTATATCGCAAGTATTTGAAGCTAAATCATTTGTGTTCCACGGATTTGAAGCTAATCCTTCTACTTCGCATTGATTTGAAGCTAAATCAAGTTTATCGCATGGATTTTGAATCTAACTCGTTTGATCGTCTGCATTTGATGCCATATCACATATATCCCAAGTGTTTGAAGCTAAATCATTTGTTAAGCATGGATTTGAAGGTAAACCCTCTACATCGCATTAATTTGAAGCTAAATCATGAGTTTCGCATGGATTAGAAGCTAACACGTATGTTTCGCCTGCATTTGAAGCTAAATCATTCATATCGCAAGTATTTGAAGCTAAATCATTTGTTAAGCATGGATTTGAAGGTAAACCTTCTACATCGCATTGATTTGAAGCTAAATCATGGGTTTCGCATAGATATGAAGCTAACTCGTTTGTTTCGTCTGCATTTGAAGTTGTATCACTTATACCGCAAGTATCTGGACCTAAATCATTTGTTTCGCATGGATTGGAAGCTAAGCCTTCTACTTCGCATTGATTTGAAGCTAAATCAAGTTTATCGCATGGATTTTGAAGCTAACTCGTTTGATCGTCTGCATTTCAAGCTATATCACTTATGTCCCAAGTGTTTGAAGCTAAATCATTTGTTAAGCATGGATTTGAAGGTAAACCTTCTACATCGCATTGATTTGAAGCTAAATCATGAGTTTCGCATGGATTAGAAGCTAACTCGTTTGTTTCGCCTGCATTTGAAGCTATATCATTTATATCGCAAGTATTTGAAGCTAAATCATTTGTGTTCCACGGATTTGAAGCTAATCCTTCTACTTCGCATTGATTTGAAGCTAAATCAAGTTTATCGCATGGATTTTGAAGCTAACTGGTTTGATCGTCTGCATTTCAAGCTATATCACTTATATCCCAAGTGTTTGAAGCTAAATCATTTGTTGGGCATGGATTTGAAGGTGAACCTTCTACATCGCATTTATTTGAACCTAAATCATGAGTTACGCATGGATTAGAAGCTAACACGTTTGTTTCGCCTGCATTTGAAGCTATATCATTTATATCGCAAGTATTTGCAGCTAAATCATTTGTTAAGCATGGATTTGAAGGTAAACCTTCTACATCGCATTGATTTGAAGCTAAATCATGTGTTTCGCATAGATATGAAGCTAACTCGTTTGTTTCGTCTGCATTTGAAGCTGTATCATTTATACCGCAAGTATCTGAATCTAAATCATTTGTTTCGCATGGATTTGAAGCTAAGCCTTCTACTTCGCTTTGAGTTGAAGCTAAATCAAGTTTATCGCATGGATTTTGAAGCTAACTGGTTTGATCGTCTGCATTTCAAGCTATATCACTTATATCCCAAGTGTTTGAAGCTAAATCATTTGTGTGCCACGGATTTGAAGCTAATCCTTCTACTTCGCATTGAATTGAAGCTAAATCATTTGTGTTGCATGGATTTGAAGCTCATCCTTCTACTTCGCATTGATTTGAAGCTAAATCAAGTTTATCGCATGGATTTTGAAGCTAACTCGTTTGATCGTCTGCATTTGAAGCTATATCACTTATGTCCCAAGTGTTTGTAGCTAAATTATTTGTTAAGCATGGATTTGAAGGTAAACCTCCTACATCGCATTGATTTGAAGCTAAATCATTAGTTTCGCATGGATTAGAATCTAACACGTTTGTTTCGCCTGCATTTGAAGCTATACCACTTATGTCCCAAGTGTTTGAAGCTAAATTATTTGTTAAGCATGGATTTGAAGGTAAACCTCCTACATCGCATTGATTTGAAGCTAAATCATGAGTTTCGCATGGATTAGAAGCTAACACGTTTGCTTCGCCTGCATTTGAAGCTATATCATTTATATCGCAAGTATTTGAAGCGAAATCATTTGTTAAGCATGGATTTGAAGGTAAACCTTCTACATCGCATTGATTTGAAGCTAAATCATGAGTTTCGCATGGATTAGATGCTAACTCGTTTGTTTCGCCTGCATTTGAAGCTATATCATTTATATCGCAAGTATTTGAAGCTAAATCATTTGTTTTCCACGGATTTGAAGCTAATCCTTCTACTTCGCATTGATTTGAAGCTAAATCAAGTTTATCGCATGGATTTTGAAGCTAACTCGTTTGATCGTCTGCATTTGATGCCATATCACTTATATCTCAAGTGTTTGAACCTAAATCATTTTTTAAGCATGGATTTGAAGGTAAACCTTCTACATCGCATTGATTTGAAGCTAAATCATGAGTTTCGCATGGATTAGAAGCTAACACGTTTGCTTCGCCTGCATTTGAAGCTATATCATTTATATCGCAAGTATTTGAAGCTAAATCATTTGTTAAGCATGGATTTGAAGGTAAACCTTCTACATCGCATTGATTTGAAGCTAAATCATGAGTTTCGCATGGATTAGAAGCTAACACGTTTGCTTCGCCTGCATTTGAAGCTATATCATTTATACCGCAAGTATCTGAACCTAAATCATTTGTTTCGCATGGATTTGAAGCTAAGCCTTCTACTTCGCATTGATTTGAAGCTAAATCAAGTTTATCGCATGGATTTTGAAGCTAACTGGTTTGATCGTCTGCATTTCAAGCTATATCACTTATATCCCAAGTGTTTGAAGCTAAATCATTTGTTGGGCATGGATTTGAAGGTGAACCTTCTACATCGCATTTATTTGAACCTAAATCATGAGTTACGCATGGATTAGAAGCTAACTCGTTTGTTTCGCCTGCATTTGAAGCTATATCATTTATATCGCAAGTATTTGAAGCTAAATCATTTGTGTTCCACGGATTTGAAGCTAATCCTTCTACTTCGCATTGATTTGAAGCTAAATCAAGTTTATCGCATGGATTTTGAATCTAACTCGTTTGATCGTCTGCATTTGATGCCATATCACTTATATCCCAAGTGCTTGAAGCTAAATCATTTTTTAAGCATGGATTTGAAGGTAAACCTTCTACATCGCATTGATTTGAAGCTAAATCATGAGTTTCGCATGGATTAGAAGCTAACACGTTTGTTTCGCCTGCATTTGAAGCTATATCATTTATATCGCAAGTATTTGCAGCTAAATCATTTGTTAAGCATGGATTTGAAGGTAAACCTTCTACATCGCATTGATTTGAAGCTAAATCATGTGTTTCGCATAGATATGAAGCTAACTCGTTTGTTTCGCCTGCATTTGAAGCTGTATCATTTATACCGCAAGTATCTGAACCTAAATCATTTGTTTCGCATGGATTTGAAGCTAAGCCTTCTACTTCGCATTGAGTTGAAGCTAAATCAAGTTTATCGCATGGATTTTGAAGCTAACTGGTTTGATCGTCTGCATTTCAAGCTATATCAATTATATCCCAAGTGTTTGAAGCTAAATCATTTGTTGGGCATGGATTTGAAGGTGAACCTTCTACATCGTATTTATTTGAACCTAAATCATGAGTTTCGCATGGATTAGAAGCTAACTCTTTGTTTCGCCTGCATTTGAAGCTATATCATTTATATCGCAAGTATTTGAAGCTAAATCATTTGTGTGCCACGGATTTGAAGCTAATCCTTCTACTTCGCATTGATTTGAAGCTAAATCATTTGTGTTGCATGGATTTGAAGCTCATCCTTCTACTTCGCATTGATTTGAAGCTAAATCAAGTTTATCGCATGGATTTTGAAGCTAACTCGTTTGATCGTCTGCTTTTGAAGCTATATCACTTATGTCCCAAGTGTTTGTAGCTAAATTATTTGTTAAGCATGGATTTGAAGGTAAACCTCCTACATCGCATTGATTTGAAGCTAAATCATTAGTTTCGCATGGATTAGAATCTAACACGTTTGTTTCGCCTGCATTTGAAGCTATATCACTTATGTCCCAAGTGTTTGAAGCTAAATCATTTGTTAAGCATGGATTTGAAGGTAAACCTTCTACATCGCATTGATTTGAAGCTAAATCAAATTTATCGCGAGGATTTTGAAGCTAACTCGTTTGATCGTCTGCATTTGAAGCTATATCACTTATGTCCCAAGTGTTTGAAGCTAAATTATTTGTTAAGCATGGATTTGAAGGTAAACCTCCTACATCGCATTGATTTGAAGCTAAATCATGAGTTTCGCATGGATTAGAAGCTAACACGTTTGTTTCGCCTGCATTTGAAGCTATATCATTTATATCGCAAGTATTTGAATCGGAATCATTTGTTAAGCATGGATTTGAAGGTAAACCTTCTAGATCGCATTGATTTGAAGCTAAATCATGAGTTTCGCATGGATTAGAAGCTAACTCGTTTGTTTCGTCTGCATTTGAAGCTGTATCACTTATACCGCAAGTATCTGAACCTAAATCATTTGTTTCGCATGGATTGGAAGCTAAGCCTTCTACTTCGCATTGATTTGAAGCTAAATCAAGTTTATCGCATAGATTTTGAAGCTTACTCGTTTGATCGTCTGCATTTCTAGCTATATCACTTATATCCGAACTGTTTGAAGCTAAATCATTTGTTAAGCATGGATTTGAAGGTAAACCTTCTACATCGCATTGATTTGAAGCTATATCATGTGTTTCGCATAGATATGAAGCTAACTCGTTTGTTTCGTCTGCATTTGAAGCTGTATCACTTATACCGCAAGTATCTGAACCTAAATCATTTGTTTCGCATGGATTGGAAGCTAAGCCTTCTACTTCGCATTGATTTGAAGCTAAATCAAGTTTATCGCATAGATTTTGAAGCTTACTCGTTTGATCGTCTGCATTTCAAGCTATATCACTTATATCCGAACTGTTTGAAGCTAAATCATTTGTTGCGTATGGATTTGAAGGTGAAACTTCTACATCGCATTGATTTGAAGCTAAATCATGAGTTTCGCATGGATTAGATGCTAACTCGTTTGTTTCGCCTGCATTTGAAGCTATATCATTTACATCGCAAGTATTTGAAGCTAAATCATTTGTTAAGCATGGATTTGAAGGTAAACCTTCTACATCGCATTGATTTGAAGCTAAATCAAATTTATCGCGTGGATTTTGAAGCTAACTCGTTTGATCGTCTGCATTTGAAGCTATATCACTTATGTCCCAAGTGTTTGAAGCTAAATTATTTGTTAAGCATGGATTTGAAGGTAAACCTCCTACATCGCATTGATTTGAAGCTAAATCATGAGTTTCGCATGGATTAGAAGCTAACACGTTTGTTTCGCCTGCATTTGAAGCTATATCATTTATATCGCAAGTATTTGAAGCGAAATCATTTGTTAAGCATGGATTTGAAGGTAAACCTTCTACATCGCATTGATTTGAAGCTAAATCATGAGTTTCGCATGGATTAGAAGCTAACTCGTTTGTTTCGCCTGCATTTGAAGCTATATCATTTATATCGCAAGTATTTGAAGCTAAATCATTTGTGTTCCACGGATTTGAAGCTAATCCTTCTACTTCGCATTGATTTGAAGCTAAATCAAGTTTATCGCATGGATTTTGAATCTAACTCGTTTGATCGTCTGCATTTGATGCCATATCACTTATATCCCAAGTGTTTGAAGCTAAATCATTTGTTAAGCATGGATTTGAAGGTAAACAATCTACATCGCATTAATTTGAAGCTAAATCATGAGTTTCGCATGGATTAGAAGCTAACACGTATGTTTCGCCTGCATTTGAAGCTATATCATTCATATCGCAAGTATTTGAAGCTAAATCATTTGTTAAGCATGGATTTGAAGGTAAACCTTCTACATCGCATTGATTTGAAGCTAAATCATGGGTTTCGCATAGATATGAAGCTAACTCGTTTGTTTCGTCTGCATTTGAAGTTGTATCACTTATACCGCAAGTATCTGGACCTAAATCATTTGTTTCGCATGGATTGGAAGCTAAGCCTTCTACTTCGCATTGATTTGAAGCTAAATCAAGTTTATCGCATGGATTTTGAAGCTAACTCGTTTGATCGTCTGCATTTCAAGCTATATCACTTATGTCCCAAGTGTTTGAAGCTAAATTATTTGTTAAGGATGGATTTGAAGGTAAGCCTCCTACATCTCATTGATTTGAAGCTAATCATGAGTTTCGCATGGATTAGAAGCTAACACGTTTGTTTCGCCTGCATTTGAAGCTATATCATTTATATCACAAGTATTTGAAGCGGAATCATTTGTTAAGCATGGATTTGAAGGTAAACCTTCCACATCGCATTGATTTGAAGCTAAATCATGAGTTTCGCATGGATTAGAAGCCAACTCGTTTGTTTCGCCTGCATTTGAAGCTATATCATTTATATCGCAAGTATTTGAAGCTAAATCATTTGTTTTCCACGGATTTGAAGCTAATCCTTCTACTTCGCATTGATTTGAAGCTAAATCAAGTTTATCGCATGGATTTTGAAGCTAACTCGTTTGATCGTCTGCATTTGATGCCATATCACTTATATCCCAAGTGTTTGAACCTAAATCATTTTTTAAGCATGGATTTGAAGGTAAACCTTCTACATCGCATTGATTTGAAGCTAAATCATTTGTTTCGCATGGATTAGAAGCTAACACGTTTGCTTCGCCTGCATTTGAAGCTATATCATTTATATCGCATGTATTTGAAGCTAAATCATTTGTTAAGCATGGATTTGAAGGTAAACCTTCTACATCGCATTGATTTGAAGCTAAATCATGAGTTTCGCATGGATTAGAAGCTAACTCGTTTGTTTCGCCTGCATTTGAAGCTATATCATTTATATAGCAAGTATTTGAAGCTAAATCATTTGTGTTCCACGGATTTGAAGCTAATCCTTCTACTTCGCATTGATTTGAAGCTAAATCAAGTTTATCGCATGGATTTTGAAGCTAACTGGTTTGATCGTCTGCATTTCAAGCTATATCACTTATATCCCAAGTGTTTGAAGCTAAATCATTTGTTGGGCATGGATTTGAAGGTGAACCTTCTACATCGCATTTATTTGAACCTAAATCATGAGTTACGCATGGATTAGAAGCTAACACGTTTGTTTCGCCTGCATTTGAAGCTATATCATTTATATCGCAAGTATTTGCAGCTAAATCATTTGTTAAGCATGGATTTGAAGGTAAACCTTCTACATCGCATTGATTTGAAGCTAAATCATGTGTTTCGCATAGATATGAAGCTAACTCGTTTGTTTCGTCTGCATTTGAAGCTGTATCATTTATACCGCAAGTATCTGAATCTAAATCATTTGTTTCGCATGGATTTGAAGCTAAGCCTTCTACTTCGCTTTGAGTTGAAGCTAAATCAAGTTTATCGCATGGATTTTGAAGCTAACTGGTTTGATCGTCTGCATTTCAAGCTATATCACTTATATCCCAAGTGTTTGAAGCTAAATCATTTGTTGGGCATGGATTTGAAGGTGAACCTTCTACATCGTATTTATTTGAACCTAAATCATGAGTTTCGCATGGATTAGAAGCTAACTCTTTGTTTCGCCTGCATTTGAAGCTATATCATTTATATCGCAAGTATTTGAAGCTAAATCATTTGTGTGCCACGGATTTGAAGCTAATCCTTCTACTTCGCATTGAATTGAAGCTAAATCATTTGTGTTGCATGGATTTGAAGCTCATCCTTCTACTTCGCATTGATTTGAAGCTAAATCAAGTTTATCGCATGGATTTTGAAGCTAACTCGTTTGATCGTCTGCATTTGAAGCTATATCACTTATGTCCCAAGTGTTTGTAGCTAAATTATTTGTTAAGCATGGATTTGAAGGTAAACCTACTACATCGCATTGATTTGAAGCTAAATCATTAGTTTCGCATGGATTAGAATCTAACACGTTTGTTTCGCCTGCATTTGAAGCTATACCACTTATGTCCCAAGTGTTTGAAGCTAAATTATTTGTTAAGCATGGATTTGAAGGTAAACCTCCTACATCGCATTGATTTGAAGCTAAATCATGAGTTTCGCATGGATTAGAAGCTAACACGTTTGCTTCGCCTGCATTTGAAGCTATATCATTTATATCGCAAGTATTTGAAGCGAAATCATTTGTTAAGCATGGATTTGAAGGTAAACCTTCTACATCGCATTGATTTGAAGCTAAATCATGAGTTTCGCATGGATTAGATGCTAACTCGTTTGTTTCGCCTGCATTTGAAGCTATATCATTTATATCGCAAGTATTTGAAGCTAAATCATTTGTTTTCCACGGATTTGAAGCTAATCCTTCTACTTCGCATTGATTTGAAGCTAAATCAAGTTTATCGCATGGATTTTGAAGCTAACTCGTTTGATCGTCTGCATTTGATGCCATATCACTTATATCTCAAGTGTTTGAACCTAAATCATTTTTTAAGCATGGATTTGAAGGTAAACCTTCTACATCGCATTGATTTGAAGCTAAATCATGAGTTTCGCATGGATTAGAAGCTAACACGTTTGCTTCGCCTGCATTTGAAGCTATATCATTTATATCGCAAGTATTTGAAGCTAAATCATTTGTCAAGCATGGATTTGAAGGTAAACCTTCTACATCGCATTGATTTGAAGCTAAATCATGAGTTTCGCATGGATTAGAAGCTAACACGTTTGCTTCGCCTGCATTTGAAGCTATATCATTTATACCGCAAGTATCTGAACCTAAATCATTTGTTTCGCATGGATTTGAAGCTAAGCCTTCTACTTCGCATTGATTTGAAGCTAAATCAAGTTTATCGCATGGATTTTGAAGCTAACTGGTTTGATCGTCTGCATTTCAAGCTATATCACTTATATCCCAAGTGTTTGAAGCTAAATCATTTGTTGGGCATGGATTTGAAGGTGAACCTTCTACATCGCATTTATTTGAACCTAAATCATGAGTTACGCATGGATTAGAAGCTAACTCGTTTGTTTCGCCTGCATTTGAAGCTATATCATTTATATCGCAAGTATTTGAAGCTAAATCATTTGTGTTCCACGGATTTGAAGCTAATCCTTCTACTTCGCATTGATTTGAAGCTAAATCAAGTTTATCGCATGGATTTTGAATCTAACTCGTTTGATCGTCTGCATTTGATGCCATATCACTTATATCCCAAGTGCTTGAAGCTAAATCATTTTTTAAGCATGGATTTGAAGGTAAACCTTCTACATCGCATTGATTTGAAGCTAAATCATGAGTTTCGCATGGATTAGAAGCTAACACGTTTGTTTCGCCTGCATTTGAAGCTATATCATTTATATCGCAAGTATTTGCAGCTAAATCATTTGTTAAGCATGGATTTGAAGGTAAACCTTCTACATCGCATTGATTTGAAGCTAAATCATGTGTTTCGCATAGATATGAAGCTAACTCGTTTGTTTCGCCTGCATTTGAAGCTGTATCATTTATACCGCAAGTATCTGAACCTAAATCATTTGTTTCGCATGGATTTGAAGCTAAGCCTTCTACTTCGCATTGAGTTGAAGCTAAATCAAGTTTATCGCATGGATTTTGAAGCTAACTGGTTTGATCGTCTGCATTTCAAGCTATATCACTTATATCCCAAGTGTTTGAAGCTAAATCATTTGTTGGGCATGGATTTGAAGGTGAACCTTCTACATCGTATTTATTTGAACCTAAATCATGAGTTTCGCATGGATTAGAAGCTAACTCTTTGTTTCGCCTGCATTTGAAGCTATATCATTTATATCGCAAGTATTTGAAGCTAAATCATTTGTGTGCCACGGATTTGAAGCTAATCCTTCTACTTCGCATTGATTTGAAGCTAAATCATTTGTGTTGCATGGATTTGAAGCTCATCCTTCTACTTCGCATTGATTTGAAGCTAAATCAAGTTTATCGCATGGATTTTGAAGCTAACTGGTTTGATCGTCTGCATTTCAAGCTATATCACTTATATCCCAAGTGTTTGAAGCTAAATCATTTGTTGGGCATGGATTTGAAGGTGAACCTTCTACATCGCATTTATTTGAACCTAAATCATGAGTTACGCATGGATTAGAAGCTAACTCGTTTGTTTCGCCTGCATTTGAAGCTATATCATTTATATCGCAAGTATTTGAAGCTAAATCATTTGTGTTCCACGGATTTGAAGCTAATCCTTCTACTTCGCATTGATTTGAAGCTAAATCAAGTTTATCGCATGGATTTTGAATCTAACTCGTTTGATCGTCTGCTTTTGAAGCTATATCACTTATGTCCCAAGTGTTTGTAGCTAAATTATTTGTTAAGCATGGATTTGAAGGTAAACCTCCTACATCGCATTGATTTGAAGCTAAATCATTAGTTTCGCATGGATTAGAATCTAACACGTTTGTTTCGCCTGCATTTGAAGCTATATCACTTATGTCCCAAGTGTTTGAAGCTAAATCATTTGTTAAGCATGGATTTGAAGGTAAACCTTCTACATCGCATTGATTTGAAGCTAAATCAAATTTATCGCGTGGATTTTGAAGCTAACTCGTTTGATCGTCTGCATTTGAAGCTATATCACTTATGTCCCAAGTGTTTGAAGCTAAATTATTTGTTAAGCATGGATTTGAAGGTAAACCTCCTACATCGCATTGATTTGAAGCTAAATCATGAGTTTCGCATGGATTAGAAGCTAACACGTTTGTTTCGCCTGCATTTGAAGCTATATCATTTATATCGCAAGTATTTGAATCGGAATCATTTGTTAAGCATGGATTTGAAGGTAAACCTTCTAGATCGCATTGATTTGAAGCTAAATCATGAGTTTCGCATGGATTAGAAGCTAACTCGTTTGTTTCGTCTGCATTTGAAGCTGTATCACTTATACCGCAAGTATCTGAACCTAAATCATTTGTTTCGCATGGATTGGAAGCTAAGCCTTCTACTTCGCATTGATTTGAAGCTAAATCAAGTTTATCGCATAGATTTTGAAGCTTACTCGTTTGATCGTCTGCATTTCTAGCTATATCACTTATATCCGAACTGTTTGAAGCTAAATCATTTGTTAAGCATGGATTTGAAGGTAAACCTTCTACATCGCATTGATTTGAAGCTATATCATGTGTTTCGCATAGATATGAAGCTAACTCGTTTGTTTCGTCTGCATTTGAAGCTGTATCACTTATACCGCAAGTATCTGAACCTAAATCATTTGTTTCGCATGGATTGGAAGCTAAGCCTTCTAATTCGCATTGATTTGAAGCTAAATCAAGTTTATCGCATAGATTTTGAAGCTTACTCGTTTGATCGTCTGCATTTCAAGCTATATCACTTATATCCGAACTGTTTGAAGCTAAATCATTTGTTGCGTATGGATTTGAAGGTGAAACTTCTACATCGCATTGATTTGAAGCTAAATCATGAGTTTCGCATGGATTAGATGCTAACTCGTTTGTTTCGCCTGCATTTGAAGCTATATCATTTACATCGCAAGTATTTGAAGCTAAATCATTTGTTAAGCATGGATTTGAAGGTAAACCTTCTACATCGCATTGATTTGAAGCTAAATCAAATTTATCGCGTGGATTTTGAAGCTAACTCGTTTGATCGTCTGCATTTGAAGCTATATCACTTATGTCCCAAGTGTTTGAAGCTAAATTATTTGTTAAGCATGGATTTGAAGGTAAACCTCCTACATCGCATTGATTTGAAGCTAAATCATGAGTTTCGCATGGATTAGAAGCTAACACGTTTGTTTCGCCTGCATTTGAAGCTATATCATTTATATCGCAAGTATTTGAAGCGAAATCATTTGTTAAGCATGGATTTGAAGGTAAACCTTCTACATCGCATTGATTTGAAGCTAAATCATGAGTTTCGCATGGATTAGAAGCTAACTCGTTTGTTTCGCCTGCATTTGAAGCTATATCATTTATATCGCAAGTATTTGAAGCTAAATCATTTGTGTTCCACGGATTTGAAGCTAATCCTTCTACTTCGCATTGATTTGAAGCTAAATCAAGTTTATCGCATGGATTTTGAATCTAACTCGTTTGATCGTCTGCATTTGATGCCATATCACTTATATCCCAAGTGTTTGAAGCTAAATCATTTGTTAAGCATGGATTTGAAGGTAAACAATCTACATCGCATTAATTTGAAGCTAAATCATGAGTTTCGCATGGATTAGAAGCTAACACGTATGTTTCGCCTGCATTTGAAGCTATATCATTCATATCGCAAGTATTTGAAGCTAAATCATTTGTTAAGCATGGATTTGAAGGTAAACCTTCTACATCGCATTGATTTGAAGCTAAATCATGGGTTTCGCATAGATATGAAGCTAACTCGTTTGTTTCGTCTGCATTTGAAGCTGTATCACTTATACCGCAAGTATCTGGACCTAAATCATTTGTTTCGCATGGATTGGAAGCTAAGCCTTCTACTTCGCATTGATTTGAAGCTAAATCATGGGTTTCGCATAGATATGAAGCTAACTCGTTTGTTTCGTCTGCATTTGAAGCAGTATCACTTATACCGCAAGTATCTGGACCTAAATCATTTGTTTCGCATGGATTGGAAGCTAATCGTTCTACTTCGCATTGATTTGAAGCTAAATCAAGTTTATCGCATGGATTTTGAAGCTAACTCGTTTGATCGTCTGCATTTGAAGCTTTTTCACTTATATCCCAAGTGTTTGAACCTAAATCATTTTTTAAGCATGGATTTGAAGGTAAACCTTCTACATCGCATTGATTTGAAGCTAAATCATGAGTTTCGCATGGATTAGAAGCTAACACGTTTGTTTCGCCTGCATTTGAAGCTATATCATTTATATCGCAAATATTTGAAGCGAAATCATTTGTTAAGCATGGATTTGAAGATAAACCTTCTACATCGCATTGATTTGAAGCTATATCATGAGTTTCGCATGGATTAGAAGCTAACTAGTTTGTTTCGCCTGCATTTGAAGCTATATCATTTATATCGCAAGTATTTGAAGCTAAATCATTTGTTTCGCATGGATTGAAAGCTAAGCCTTGTACTTCGCATTGATTTGAAGCTAAATCAAGTTTATCGCATGGGTTTTGAATCTAACTCGTTTGATCGTCTTCACTTGATGCCATATCACTTATATCCCAAGTGTTTGAAGCTAAATCATTTTTTAAGCATGGATTTGAAGGTAAACCTTCTACATCGCATTGATTTGAAGCTAAATCATGAGTTTCGCATGGATTAGAAGCTAACACGTTTGTTTCGCCTGCATTTGAAGCTATATCATTCATATCGCAAGTATTCGAAGCTAAATCATTTGTTAATCATGGATTTGAAGCTAATCCTTCTACATCGCATTGATTTGAAGCTAAATCATGGGTTTCGCATAGATATGAAACTAACTCGTTTGTTTCGTCTGCATTTGAAGCTGTATCACTTATACCGCAAGTATCTGGACCTAAATCATTTGTTTCGCATGGATTGAAAGCTAAGCCTTCTACTTCGCATTGATTTGAAGCTAAATCAAGTTTATCGCATGGGTTTTGAATCTAACTCGTTTGATCGTCCTCACTTGATGCCATATCACTTATATCCCAAGTGTTTGAAGCTAAATCATTTTTTAAGCATGGATTTGAAGGTAAACCTTCTACATCGCATTGATTTGAAGCTAAATCATGAGTTTCGCATGGATTAGAAGCTAACACGTTTGTTTCGCCTGCATTTGAAGCTATATCATTCATATCGCAAGTATTCGAAGCTAAATCATTTGTTAATCATGGATTTGAAGCTAATCCTTCTACATCGCATTGATTTGAAGCTAAATCATGGGTTTCGCATAGATATGAAACTAACTCGTTTGTTTCGTCTGCATTTGAAGCTGTATCACTTATACCGCAAGTATCTGGACCTAAATCATTTGTTTCGCATGGATTGAAAGCTAAGCCTTCTACTTCGAATTGATTTGAAGCTAAATCAAGTTTATCGCATGGATTTTGAAGCTAACTCGTTTGATCTTCTGCATTTGAAGCTATATCACTTATATCCCAAGTGTTTGAAGCTAAATCATTTGTTAAGCATGGATTTGAAGGTAAACCTTCTACATCGCATTGATTTGAAGCTAAATCATGAGTTTCGCATGGATTAGAAGCTAACACGTTTGTTTCGCCTGCATTTGAAGCTATATCATTCATATCGCAAGTATTCGAAGCTAAATCATTTGTTTCGCCTGCATTTGAAGGTATATCATTTATATCGCAAGTATTTGAAGCTAAATCATTTGTGTTGCATGGATTTGAAGCTCATCCTACTACTTCGCATTGATTTGAAGCTAAATCAAGTTTATCGCATGGATTTTGAAGCTAACTCGTTTGATCGTCTGTATTTGAAGCTATATCTCTTATATGCCAAGTGTTGGGAGCTAAATTATTTGTTAAGCATTGATTTGAAGGTAAACCTTCTACATCGCATTGATTTGAAGCTAAATCATGAGTTTCGCATGGATTAGAAGCTAACTCGTTTGTTTCGCCTGCATTTGAAGCTATATCATTTATATCGCAAGTATTTGAAGCTAAATCATTTGTGTTGCATGGATTTGAAGCTAATCCTACTACTTCGCATTGATTTGAAACTAAATCAAGTTTATCGCATGGATTTTGTGGCTAACTTGTTTGATCGTCTGCATTTGAAGCTATATCACTTATATCCTAAGTGTTTGAAGCTAATTTATTTGTTAACATGGATTTGAAGGTAAATATTCTACATCGCATTGATTTGAAGCTAAATCATGAGTTTCGCATGGATTAGAAGCTAACACGTTTGTTTCGCCTGCATTTGAAGCTATATCATTTATATCGCAAGTATTTGAAGCGAAATCATTTGCTAAGCATGGATTTGAAGGTAAACCTTCTACATCGCATTGATTTGAAGTTAAATCAAGTTTTTCGCATGGATTTTGAATCTAACTCGTTTGATCGTCTGCATTTGATGCCATATCACTTATATCCCAAGTGTTTGAAGCTAAATCATTTTTTAAGCATGGATTTGAAGGTAAACCTTCTACATCGCATTGATTTGAAGCTAAATCATGAGTTTCGCATGGATTAGAAGCTAACACGTTTGTTTCGCCTGCATTTGAAGCTATATCATTTATATCGCAAGTATTTGGATCTAAATCATTTGTTAAGCATGGATTTGAAGGTATACCTTCTACATCGCATTGATTTGAAGCTAAATCATGTGTTTCGCATTGATATGAAGCTATCTCGTTTGTTTCCCCTGCATTTGAAGCTGTATCATTTATACCGCAAGTATTTGAAGCTTAATCATTTGTGTTCCACGGATTTGAAGCTAATCCTTCTACTTCGCATTGATTTGATGCTAAATCATGAGTTTCGCATGGATTAGAAGCTAACACGTTTGCTTCGCCTGCATTTGAAGCTATATCATTTATATCGCAAGTATTTGAAGCTAAATCATTTGTTAAGCATGGATTTGAAGGTAAACCTTCTACATCGCATTGATTTGAAGCTAAATCATGTGTTTCGCATGGATTAGAAGCTAACTCGTTTGTTTCGTCTGCATTTGAAGCTGTATCATTTATACCGCAACTATCTGAACCTAAATCATTTGTTTCGCATGGATTTGAAGCTAACCCTTCTACTTCGCATTGTTTTGAAGCTAAATCAAGTTTATCGCATGGATTTTGAAGCTAACTCGTTTGATCGTCTGCATTTGAAGCTATATCACTTATATCCCAAGTGTTTGAAGCTAAATCATTTGTTAAGCATGGATTTGAAGGTAAACCTTCTACATCGCATTGATTTGAAGCTAAATCATGAGTTTCGCATAGATTAGAAGCTAACACGTTTGTTTCGCCTGCATTTGAAGCTATATCATTCATATCGCAAGTATTCGAAGCTAAATCATTTGTTAAGCATGGATTTGAAGCTAATCCTTCTACTTCGCATTGATTTGAAACTAAATGAAGTTTATCGCATGGATTTTGTGGCTAACTTGTTTGATCATCTGCATTTGAAGCTATATCACTTATATCCCAAGTGTTTGAAGCTAATTTATTTGTTAAGCATGGATTTGAAGGTAAACCTCCTACATCGCATTGATTTGAAGCTAAATCATGAGTTTCGCATGGATTAGAAGCTAACACGTTTGTTTCGCCTGCATTTGAAACTATATCATTTATATCGCAAGTATTTGAAGCGAAATCATTTGTTAAGCATGGATTTGAAGGTAAACCTTCTACATCGCATTGATTTGAAGCTAAATCAAGAGTTTCGCATGGATTAGAAGCTAACTCGTTTGTTTCCCCTGCATTTGAAGCTATATCATTTATATCGCAAGTATTTGAAGCTTAATCATTTGTGTTCCACGGATTTGAAGCTAATCCTTCTACTTCGCATTGATTTGAAGCTAAATCAAGTTTATCGCATGGATATTGAATCTAACTCGTTTGATCGGCTGCATTTGATGCCATATCACTTATATCCCAAGTGTTTGAAGCTAAATCATTTGTTGCGCATGGATTTGAAGGTGAACCTTCTACATCGCATTGATTTGAAGCTAAATCATGAGTTTCGCATGGATTAGAAGCTAACTCGTTTGTTTCGCCTGCATTTGAAGCTATATCATTTATATCGCAAGTATTTGAAGCTAAAACATTTGTGTTCCACGGATTTGAAGCTAATCCTTCTACTTCGCATTGATTTGAAGCTAAATCAAGTTTATCGCATGGATTTTGAATCTAACTCGTTTGATCGTCTGCATTTGATGCCATATCACTTATATCCCAAGTGTTTGAAGCTAAATCATTTGTTGGGCATGGATTTGAAGGTGAACCTTCTACATCGCATTTATTTGAACCTAAATCATGAGTTTCGCATGGATTAGAAGCTAACACGTTTGTTTCGCCTGCATTTGAAGCTATATTATTTATATCGCAAGTATTTGAAGCTAAATCATTTGTTAAGCATGGATTTGAAGGTAAACCTTCTACATCGCATTGATTTGAAGCTAAATCATGTGTTTCGCATAGATATGAAGCTAACTCGTTTGTTTCGTCTGCATTTGAAGTTGTATCATTTATACCGCAAGTATCTGAACCTAAATCATTTGTTTCGCATGGATTTGAAGCTAAGCCTTCTACTTCGCATTGATTTGAATCTAAATCAAGTTTATCGCATGGATTTTGAAGCTAACTCGTTTGATCGTCTGCATTTGAAGCTATATCACTTATATCCCAAGTGTTTTAAGCTAAATCATTTGTTAACATGGATTTGAAGGTAAACATTCTACATCGCATTGATTTGAAGCTAAATCATGAGTTTCGCATGGATTAGAAGCTAACACGTTTGTTTCGCCTGCATTTGAAGCTATATCATTCATATCGCAAGTATTCGAAGCTAAATCATTTGTTAAGCATGGATGTGAAGCTAATCCTTCTAGATCGCATTGATTTGAAGCTAAATCATGGGTTTCGCATAGATATGAAACTAACTCGTTTGTTTCGTCTGCATTTGAAGCTGTATCACTTATACCGCAAGTATCTGGACCTAAATCATTTGTTTCGCATGGATTGGAAGCTAAGCCTTCTACTTCGCATTGATTTGAAGCTAAATCAAGTTTATCGCATGGATTTTGAAGCTAACTCATTTGATCGTCTGCATTTCAAGCTATATCACTTATGTCCCAAGTGTTTGAAGCTAAATTATTTGTTAAGCATGGATTTGAAGGTAAACCTCCTACATCGCATTGATTTGAAGCTAATCATGAGTTTCGCATGGATTAGAAGCTAACACGTTTGTATCGCCTGCATTTGAAGTTATATCATTTATATCACAAGTATTTGAAGCGGAATCATTTGTTAAGCATGGATTTGAAGGTAAACCTTCCACATCGCATTGATTTGAAGCTAAATCATGAGTTTCGCATGGATTAGAAGCTAACTCGTTTGTTTCGCCTGCATTTGAAGATATATCATTTATATCGCAAGTGTTTGAAGCTAAATCATTTGTGTTCCACGGATTTGAAGCTAATCCTTCTACTTCGCATTGATTTGAAGCTAAATCAAGTTTATCGCATGGATTTGAAGCTATCTCGTTTGATCGTCTGCATTTGATGCCATATCACTTATATCCCAAGTGTTTGAAGCTAAATCATTTTTTAAGCATGGATTTGAAGGTAAACCTTCTACTTCGCATTGATTTGAAGCTAAATCAAGTTTATCGCATGGATTTTGAAGCTAACTCGTTTGATCGTCTGCATTTGATGCCATATCACTTATATCCCAAGTGTTTGAACCTAAATCATTTTTTAAGCATGGATTTGAAGGTAAACCTTCTACATCGCATTGATTTGAAGCTAAATCATGAGTTTCGCATGGATTAGAAGCTAACACGTTTGCTTCGCCTGCATTTGAAGCTATATCATTTATATCGCAAGTATTTGAAGCTAAATCATTTGTTAAGCATGGATTTGAAGGTAAACCTTCTACATCGCATTGATTTGAAGCTAAATCATGAGTTTCGCATGGATTAGAAGCTAACACGTTTGCTTCGCCTGCATTTGAAGCTATATCATTTATACCGCAAGTATCTGAACCTAAATCATTTGTTTCGCATGGATTTGAAGCTAAGCCTTCTACTTCGCATTGATTTGAAGCTAAATCAAGTTTATCGCATGGATTTTGAAGCTAACTCGTTTGATCGTCTGCATTTGATGCCATATCACTTATATCCCAAGTGTTTGAACCTAAATCATTTTTTAAGCATGGATTTGAAGGTAAACCTTCTACATCGCATTGATTTGAAGCTAAATCATGAGTTTCGCATGGATTAGAAGCTAACACGTTTGCTTCGCCTGCATTTGAAGCTATATCATTCATATCGCAAGTATTCGAAGCTAAATCATTTGTTAAGCATGGATGTGAAGCTAATCCTTCTAGATCGCATTGATTTGAAGCTAAATCATGGGTTTCGCATAGATATGAAACTAACTCGTTTGTTTCGTCTGCATTTGAAGCTGTATCACTTATACCGCAAGTATCTGGTCCTAAATCATTTGTTTCGCATGGATTGGAAGCTAAGCCTTCTACTTCGCATTGATTTGAAGCTAAATCAAGTTTATCGCATGGATTTTGAAGCTAACTCGTTTGATCGTCTGCATTTCAAGCTATATCACTTATATCCCAAGTGTTTGAAGCTAAATTATTTATTAAGCATGGATTTGAAGGTAAACCTTCTACATCGCATTGATTTGAAGCTAAATCATGAGTTTCGCATGGATTAGAAGCTAACTCGTTTGTTTCGCCTACATTTGAAGCTATATCACTTATATCCCAAGTGTTTGAAGCTAAATCATTTTTTAAGCATGGATTTGAAGGTAAACCTTCTACATCACATTAATTTGAAGCTAAATCAAGTTTATCGCATGGATTTTGAAGCTAACTCGTTTGATCGTCTGCATTTGATGCCATATCACTTATATCCCAAGTGTTTGAACCTAAATCATTTTTTAAGCATGGATTTGAAGGTAAACCTTCTACATCGCATTGATTTGAAGCTAAATCATGAGTTTCGCATGGATTAGAAGCTAACACGTTTGCTTCGCCTGCATTTGATGCCATATCACTTATATCCCAAGTATTTGAAGCTAAATCATTTGTGTTCCACGGATTTGAAGCTAATCCTTCTACTTCGCATTGATTTGAAGCTAAATCAAGTTTATCGCATGGATTTTGAATCTAACTCGTTTGATCGTCTGCATTTGATGCCATATCACTTATATCCCAAGTGTTTGAAGCTAAATCATTTGTTAAGCATGGATTTGAAGGTAAACCCTCTACATCGCATTAATTTGAAGCTAAATCATGAGTTTCGCATGGATTAGAAGCTAACACGTATGTTTCGCCTGCATTTGAAGCTATATCATTCATATCGCAAGTATTTGAAGCTAAATCATTTGTTAAGCATGGATTTGAAGGTAAACCTTCTACATCGCATTGATTTGAAGCTAAATCATGGGTTTCGCATAGATATGAAGCTAACTCGTTTGTTTCGTCTGCATTTGAAGCTGTATCACTTACACCGCAAGTATCTGGACCTAAATCATTTGTTTCGCATGGATTGGAAGCTAAGCCTTCTACTTCGCATTGATTTGAAGCTAAATCAAGTTTATCGCATGGATTTTGAAGCTAACTCGTTTGATCGTCTGCATTTCAAGCTATATCACTTATGTCCCAAGTGTTTGAAGCTAAATTATTTGTTAAGCATGGATTTGAAGGTAAACCTCCTACATCGCATTGATTTGAAGCTAATCATGAGTTTCGCATGGATTAGAAGCTAACACGTTTGTTTCGCCTGCATTTGAAGTTATATCATTTATATCACAAGTATTTGAAGCGGAATCATTTGTTAAGCATGGATTTGAAGGTAAACCTTCCACATCGCATTGATTTGAAGCTAAATCATGAGTTTCGCATGGATTAGAAGCTAACTCGTTTGTTTCGCCTGCATTTGAAGCTATATCATTTATATCGCAAGTGTTTGAAGCTAAATCATTTGTGTTCCACGGATTTGAAGCTAATCCTTCTACTTCGCATTGATTTGAAGCTAAATCAAGTTTATCGCATGGATTTGAAGCTATCTCGTTTGATCGTCTGCATTTGATGCCATATCACTTATATCCCAAGTGTTTGAAGCTAAATCATTTTTTAAGCATGGATTTGAAGGTAAACCTTCTACATCGCATTGATTTGAAGCTAAATCATGAGTTTCGCATGGATTAGAAGCTACCACGTTTGCTTCGCCTGCATTTGAAGCTATATCATTTATATCGCAAGTATTTGAAGCTAAATCATTTGTTAAGCATGGATTTGAAGGTAAACCTTCTACATCGCATTGATTTGAAGCTAAATCATGAGTTTCGCATGGATTAGAAGCTAACACGTTTGCTTCGCCTGCATTTGAAGCTATATCATTTATACCGCAAGTATCTGAACCTAAATCATTTGTTTCGCATGGATTTGAAGCTAAGCCTTCTACTTCGCATTGATTTGAAGCTAAATCAAGTTTATCGCATGGATTTTGAAGCTAACTGGTTTGATCGTCTGCATTTCAAGCTATATCACTTATATCCCAAGTGTTTGAAGCTAAATCATTTGTTAACATGGATTTGAAGGTAAGCATTCTACATCGCATTGATTTGAAGCTAAATCATGAGTATCGCATGGATTAGAAGCTAACACGTTTGTTTCGCCTGCATTTGATGCCATATCACTTATATCCCAAGTGTTTGAAGCTAAATCATTTGTTAAGCATGGATTTGAAGGTAAACCTTCTACATCGCATTGATTTGAAGCTAAATCATGTGTTTCGCATAGATATGAAGCTAACTCGTTTGTTTCGTCTGCATTTGAAGCTGTATCACTTATACCGCAAGTATCTGGACCTAAATCATTTGTTTCGCATGGATTGGAAGCTAAGCCTTCTACTTCGCATTGATTTGAAGCTAAATCAAGTTTATCGCATGGATTTTGAAGCTAACTCGTTTGATAGTCTGCATTTCAAGCTATATCACTTATGTCCCAAGTGTTTGAAGCTAAATTATTTGTTAAGCATGGATTTGAAGGTAAACCTCCTACATCGCATTGATTTGAAGCTAATCATGAGTTTCGCATGGATTAGAAGCTAACACGTTTGTTTCGCCTGCATTTGAAGTTATATCATTTATATCACAAGTATTTGAAGCGGAATCATTTGTTAAGCATGGATTTGAAGGTAAACCTTCCACATCGCATTGATTTGAAGCTAAATCATGAGTTTCGCATGGATTAGAAGCTAACTCGTTTGTTTCGCCTGCATTTGAAGCTATATCATTTATATCGCAAGTGTTTGAAGCTAAATCATTTGTGTTCCACGGATTTGAAGCTAATCCTTCTACTTCGCATTGATTTGAAGCTAAATCAAGTTTATCGCATGGATTTGAAGCTATCTCGTTTGATCGTCTGCATTTGATGCCATATCACTTATATCCCAAGTGTTTGAAGCTAAATCATTTTTTAAGCATGGATTTGAAGGTAAACCTTCTACATCACATTAATTTGAAGCTAAATCAAGTTTATCGCATGGATTTTGAAGCTAACTCGTTTGATCGTCTGCATTTGATGCCATATCACTTATATCCCAAGTGTTTGAACCTAAATCATTTTTTAAGCATGGATTTGAAGGTAAACCTTCTACATCGCATTGATTTGAAGCTAAATCATGAGTTTCGCATGGATTAGAAGCTAACACGTTTGCTTCGCCTGCATTTGATGCCATATCACTTATATCCCAAGTATTTGAAGCTAAATCATTTGTGTTCCACGGATTTGAAGCTAATCCTTCTACTTCGCATTGATTTGAAGCTAAATCAAGTTTATCGCATGGATTTTGAATCTAACTCGTTTGATCGTCTGCATTTGATGCCATATCACTTATATCCCAAGTGTTTGAAGCTAAATCATTTGTTAAGCATGGATTTGAAGGTAAACCCTCTACATCGCATTAATTTGAAGCTAAATCATGAGTTTCGCATGGATTAGAAGCTAACACGTATGTTTCGCCTGCATTTGAAGCTATATCATTCATATCGCAAGTATTTGAAGCTAAATCATTTGTTAAGCATGGATTTGAAGGTAAACCTTCTACATCGCATTGATTTGAAGCTAAATCATGGGTTTCGCATAGATATGAAGCTAACTCGTTTGTTTCGTCTGCATTTGAAGCTGTATCACTTACACCGCAAGTATCTGGACCTAAATCATTTGTTTCGCATGGATTGGAAGCTAAGCCTTCTACTTCGCATTGATTTGAAGCTAAATCAAGTTTATCGCATAGATTTTGAAGCTTACTCGTTTGATCGTCTGCATTTCAAGCTATATCACTTATATCCGAACTGTTTGAAGCTAAATCATTTGTTAAGCATGGATTTGAAGGTAAACCTCCTACATCGCATTGATTTGAAGCTAATCATGAGTTTCGCATGGATTAGAAGCTAACACGTTTGTTTCGCCTGCATTTGAAGCTATATCATTTATATCACAAGTATTTGAAGCGGAATCATTTGTTAAGCATGGATTTGAAGGTAAACCTTCCACATCGCATTGATTTGAAGCTAAATCATGAGTTTCGCATGGATTAGAAGCCAACTCGTTTGTTTCGCCTGCATTTGAAGCTATATCATTTATATCGCAAGTATTTGAAGCTAAATCATTTGTGTTCCACGGATTTGAAGCTAATCCTTCTACTTCGCATTGATTTGAAGCTAAATCAAGTTTATCGCATGGATTTTGAAGCTAACTCGTTTGATCGTCTGCATTTGAAGCTATATCACTTATGTCCCAAGTGTTTGAAGCTAAATTATTTGTTAATCATGGATTTGAAGGTAAACCTCCTACATCGCATTGATTTGAAGCTAAATCATGAGTTTCGCATGGATTAGAAGCTAACACGTTTGTTTCGCCTGCATTTGAAGTTATTTCCTTTATATCGCAAGTATTTGAAGCTAAATCATTTGTTAAGCATGGATTTGAAGGTAAACCTTCTACATCGTATTGATTTGAAGCTAAATCATGTGTTTCGCATAGATATGAAGCTAACTCGTTTGTTTCGTCTGCATTTGAAGCTGTATCACTTATACCGCAAGTATTTGAACTTAAATCATTTGTTTCGCATGGATTGGAAGCTAAGCCTTCTACTTCGCATTGATTTGAAGCTAAATCAAATTTATCGCGTGGATTATGAAACTAACTCGTTTGATCGTCTGCATTTGAAGCTATATCACTTATATCCCAAGTGTTTGAAGCTAAATCATTTGTTGCGCATGGATTTGAAGGTAAACCTTCTACATCGCATTGATTTGAAGCTCAATCATGAGTTTCGCATGGATTAGAAGCTAACTCGTTTGTTACGCCTGCATTTGAAGCTATTCATTTATATCGCTAGTATTTGAAGCTAAATCATTTGTGTTGCATGGATTTGAAGCTCATCCTTCTACTTCGCATTGATTTGAAGCTAAATCAAGTTTATCGCATGGATTTTGAATCTAACTCGTTTGATCGTCTGCATTTGATGCCATATCTCTTATTTCCCAAGTGTTTGAAGCTAAATCATTTGTTAAGCATGGATTTGAAGGTAAACCCTCTACATCGCATTAATTTGAAGCTAAATCATGAGTTTCGCATGGATTAGAAGCTAACACGTATGTTTCGCCTGCATTTGAAGCTATATCATTCATATCGCAAGTATTTGAAGCTAAATCATTTGTTAAGCATGGATTTGAAGGTAAACCTTCTACATCGCATTGATTTGAAGCTAAATCATGGGTTTCGCATAGATATGAAGCTAACTCGTTTGTTTCGTCTGCATTTGAAGCTGTATCACTTATACCGCAAGTATCTGGACCTAAATTATTTGTTTCGCATGGATTGGAAGCTAAGCCTTCTATTTCGCATTGACTTGAAGCTAAATCAAGTTTATCGCATGGATTTTGAAGCTAACTCGTTTGATCGTCTGCATTTCAAGCTATATCACTTATGTCCCAAGTGTTTGAAGCTAAATTAATTGTTAAGCATGGATTTGAAGGTGAACCTTCTACATCGCATTGATTTGAAGCTAAATCATGAGTTTCGCATGGATTAGAAGATAACTCGTTTGTTAGGCCTGCATTTGAAGCTATATCATTTATATCGCAAGTATTTGAAGCTAAATCATTTGTGTTCCACGGATTTGAAGCTAATCCTTCTACTTCGCATTGATTTGAAGCTAAATCAAGTTTATCGCATGGATTTTGAAGCTAACTCGTTTGATCGTCTGCATTTGAAGCTATATCACTTATGTCCCAAGTGTTTGAAGCTAAATTATTTGTTAAGCATGGATTTGAAGGTAAACCTCCTACATCGCATTGATTTGAAGCTAAATCATGAGTTTCGCATGGATTAGAAGCTAACACGTTTGTTTCGCCTGCATTTGAAGCTATTTCATTTATATCGCAAGTATTTGAAGCTAAATCATTTGTTAAGCATGGATTTGAAGGTAAACCTTTTACACCGTATTGATTTGAAGCTAAATCATGTGTTTCGCATAGATATGAAGCTAACTCGTTTGTTTCGTCTGCATTTGAAGCTGTATCACTTATAACGCAAGTATTTGAACTTAAATCATTTGTTTCGCATGGATTGGAAGCTAAGCCTTCTACTTCGCATTGATTTGAAGCTAAATCAAATTTATTGCGTGGATTATGAAACTAACTCGTTTGATCGTCTGCATTTGAAGCTATATCACTTATATCCCAAGTGTTTGAAGCTAAATCATTTGTTGCGCATGGATTTGAAGGTAAACCTTCTACATCGCATTGATTTCAAGCTAAATCATGAGTTTCGCATGGATTAGAAGCTAACTCGTTTGTTACGCCTGCATTTGAAGCTATTCATTTATATCGCTAGTATTTGAAGCTAAATCATTTGTGTTGCATGGATTTGAAGCTCATCCTTCCACTTCGCATTGATTTGAAGCTAAATCAAGTTTATCGCATGGATTTTGTGGCTAAGTTGTTTGATCGTCTGCATTTGAAGCTATATCACTTATATCCCAAGTGTTTGAAGCTAATTTATTTGTTAAGCATGGATTTGAAGGTAAACCTCCTACATCGCATTGATTTGAAGCTAAATCATGAGTTTCGCATGGATTAGAAGCTAACACGTTTGTTTCGCCTGCATTTGAAGCTATATCATTTATATCGCAAGTATTTGAAGCGAAATCATTTGTTAAGCATGGATTTGAAGGTAAACCTTCTACATCGCATTGATTTGAAGCTAAATCATGAGTTTCGTATAGATTAGAAGCTAACACGTTTGTTTGGCCTGCATTAGAAGCTATATCATTTATATCGCAAGTATTTGAAGCGGAATCATTTGTTAAGCATGGATTTGAAGGTAAACCTTCTACATCGCATTGATTTGAAGCTAAATCATGTGTTTCGCATAGATATGTAGCTAACTCGTTTGTTTCGTCTGCATTTGAAGCTGTATCATTTATACCGCAAGTATCAGAATCTAAATCATTGGTTAAGCATGGATTTGAAGGTAAACCTTCTACATCGCATTGATTTGAAGCTAAATCAAGTTTATCGCATGGATTTTGAAGCTAACTCGTTTGATCGTCTGCATTTGAAGCTATATCACTTATATCCCAAGTGTTTGAAGCTAAATTATTTGTTAAGCATGGATTTGAAGGTAAACCTTCTACATCGCATTGATTTGAAGCTAGATCATGTAATTCGCTTGGATTTGAAACCAACTCGTTTGTTTCGTCTGCATTTGAATCTGTATCATTTATACCGCAAGTATCTGAAACTAAATCATTTGTTTCGCATGGATTTGAAGCTAATCCTTCTACTTCGCATTGATTTGAAGCTAAATCAAGTTTATGGTATGGATTTTGAAGCTAACTCGTTTGATCGTCTGCATTTGAAGCTATATCTCGTATATCCCAAGTGTCTGAAGCTAAATCACTTGTTTCGCGTGGTCTTGAAGCTAACTCCTTTGATTGTCTGCATTTGAAGCTATATCACTTATATCCCAAGTGTCTGAAGCTAAATCACTTGTGTTGCATGGATTTGAAGCTAATACTTCTACTTCGCATTGATTTGATGCTAAATCAAGTTTATCGCATGGATTTTGAAGCTAACTCGTTTGATCGTCTGCATTTGAAGCTATATCACTTATATCCCAAGTGTTTGAAGCTAAATTATTTGTTAAGCATGGATTTGAAGGTAAACCTTCTACATCGCATTTATTTGAAGCTAAATCATGAGTTTCGCATGGATTAGAAGCTAACTCGTTTGATTCGCCTACATTTGAAGCTATATCATTTATATCGCAAGTATTTGAAGCTAAATCATTTGTGTTGCATGGATTTGAAGCTCATCCTTCTACTTAGCATTGTTTGGAAGCTAAATCAAGTTTATCGCATGGATTTTGAGGCTAACTCGTTTGATCTTCTGCATTTGAAGCTATATCACTTATATCCCAAGTGTTTGAAGCTAAATTATTTGTTAAGCATGGATTTGAAGCTACACCTTCTACATCGCATTGATTTTCAGCTAAATCAAGTGCTTGGCATGGATTTGAAGATAACTCGTTTGCTTCTTCTGCATTTGAAGCTATATCACTTATATCGCAAGTGTCTGAAGCAAAATCACTTGTTTCGCGTGGACTTGAAGCTAACTCGTTTGATCGTCTGCATTTGAAGCTATATCACTTATATCCCAAGTGTTTGAAGCTAAATTATTTGTTAAGCATGGATTTGAAGGTAAACCTTCTACATCGCATTTATTTGAAGCTAAATCATGAGTTTCGCATGGATTAGAAGCTAACACGTTTGTTTCGCCTGCATTTGAAGTTATTTCCTTTATATCGCAAGTATTTGAAGCTAAATCATTTGTTAAGCATGGATTTGAAGGTAAACCTTCTACATCGTATTGATTTGAAGCTAAATCATGTGTTTCGCATAGATATGAAGCTAACTCGTTTGTTTCGTCTGCATTTGAAGCTGTATCACTTATACCGCAAGTATTTGAACTTAAATCATTTGTTTCGCATGGATTGGAAGCTAAGCCTTCTACTTCGCATTGATTTGAAGCTAAATCAAATTTATCGCGTGGATTATGAAACTAACTCGTTTGATCGTCTGCATTTGAAGCTATATCACTTATATCCCAAGTGTTTGAAGCTAAATCATTTGTTGCGCATGGATTTGAAGGTAAACCTTCTACATCGCATTGATTTGAAGCTCAATCATGAGTTTCGCATGGATTAGAAGCTAACTCGTTTGTTACGCCTGCATTTGAAGCTATTCATTTATATCGCTAGTATTTGAAGCTAAATCATTTGTGTTGCATGGATTTGAAGCTCATCCTTCTACTTCGCATTGATTTGAAGCTAAATCAAGTTTATCGCATGGATTTTGAATCTAACTCGTTTGATCGTCTGCATTTGATGCCATATCTCTTATTTCCCAAGTGTTTGAAGCTAAATCATTTGTTAAGCATGGATTTGAAGGTAAACCCTCTACATCGCATTAATTTGAAGCTAAATCATGAGTTTCGCATGGATTAGAAGCTAACACGTATGTTTCGCCTGCATTTGAAGCTATATCATTCATATCGCAAGTATTTGAAGCTAAATCATTTGTGTTGCATGGATTTGAAGCTCATCCTTCTACTTCGCATTGATTTGAAGCTAAATCAAGTTTATCGCATGGATTTTGAATCTAACTCGTTTGATCGTCTGCATTTGATGCCATATCTCTTATTTCCCAAGTGTTTGAAGCTAAATCATTTGTTAAGCATGGATTTGAAGGTAAACCCTCTACATCGCATTAATTTGAAGCTAAATCATGAGTTTCGCATGGATTAGAAGCTAACACGTATGTTTCGCCTGCATTTGAAGCTATATCATTCATATCGCAAGTATTTGAAGCTAAATCATTTGTTAAGCATGGATTTGAAGGTAAACCTTCTACATCGCATTGATTTGAAGCTAAATCATGGGTTTCGCATAGATATGAAGCTAACTCGTTTGTTTCGTCTGCATTTGAAGCTGTATCACTTATACCGCAAGTATCTGGACCTAAATTATTCGTTTCGCATGGATTGGAAGCTAAGCCTTCTATTTCGCATTGACTTGAAGCTAAATCAAGTTTATCGCATGGATTTTGAAGCTAACTCGTTTGATCGTCTGCATTTCAAGCTATATCACTTATGTCCCAAGTGTTTGAAGCTAAATTAATTGTTAAGCATGGATTTGAAGGTGAACCTTCTACATCGCATTGATTTGAAGCTAAATCATGAGTTTCGCATGGATTAGAAGATAACTCGTTTGTTAGGCCTGCATTTGAAGCTATATCATTTATATCGCAAGTATTTGAAGCTAAATCATTTGTGTTCCACGGATTTGAAGCTAATCCTTCTACTTCGCATTGATTTGAAGCTAAATCAAGTTTATCGCATGGATTTTGAAGCTAACTCGTTTGATCGTCTGCATTTGAAGCTATATCACTTATGTCCCAAGTGTTTGAAGCTAAATTATTTGTTAAGCATGGATTTGAAGGTAAACCTCCTACATCGCATTGATTTGAAGCTAAATCATGAGTTTCGCATGGATTAGAAGCTAACACGTTTGTTTCGCCTGCATTTGAAGCTATTTCATTTATATCGCAAGTATTTGAAGCTAAATCATTTGTTAAGCATGGATTTGAAGGTAAACCTTTTACACCGTATTGATTTGAAGCTAAATCATGTGTTTCGCATAGATATGAAGCTAACTCGTTTGTTTCGTCTGCATTTGAAGCTGTATCACTTATAACGCAAGTATTTGAACTTAAATCATTTGTTTCGCATGGATTGGAAGCTAAGCCTTCTACTTCGCATTGATTTGAAGCTAAATCAAATTTATTGCGTGGATTATGAAACTAACTCGTTTGATCGTCTGCATTTGAAGCTATATCACTTATATCCCAAGTGTTTGAAGCTAAATCATTTGTTGCGCATGGATTTGAAGGTAAACCTTCTACATCGCATTGATTTCAAGCTAAATCATGAGTTTCGCATGGATTAGAAGCTAACTCGTTTGTTACGCCTGCATTTGAAGCTATTCATTTATATCGCTAGTATTTGAAGCTAAATCATTTGTGTTGCATGGATTTGAAGCTCATCCTTCCACTTCGCATTGATTTGAAGCTAAATCAAGTTTATCGCATGGATTTTGTGGCTAAGTTGTTTGATCGTCTGCATTTGAAGCTATATCACTTATATCCCAAGTGTTTGAAGCTAATTTATTTGTTAAGCATGGATTTGAAGGTAAACCTCCTACATCGCATTGATTTGAAGCTAAATCATGAGTTTCGCATGGATTAGAAGCTAACACGTTTGTTTCGCCTGCATTTGAAGCTATATCATTTATATCGCAAGTATTTGAAGCGAAATCATTTGTTAAGCATGGATTTGAAGGTAAACCTTCTACATCGCATTGATTTGAAGCTAAATCATGAGTTTCGTATAGATTAGAAGCTAACACGTTTGTTTGGCCTGCATTAGAAGCTATATCATTTATATCGCAAGTATTTGAAGCGGAATCATTTGTTAAGCATGGATTTGAAGGTAAACCTTCTACATCGCATTGATTTGAAGCTAAATCATGTGTTTCGCATAGATATGTAGCTAACTCGTTTGTTTCGTCTGCATTTGAAGCTGTATCATTTATACCGCAAGTATCAGAATCTAAATCATTGGTTAAGCATGGATTTGAAGGTAAACCTTCTACATCGCATTGATTTGAAGCTAAATCAAGTTTATCGCATGGATTTTGAAGCTAACTCGTTTGATCGTCTGCATTTGAAGCTATATCACTTATATCCCAAGTGTTTGAAGCTAAATTATTTGTTAAGCATGGATTTGAAGGTAAACCTTCTACATCGCATTGATTTGAAACTAAATCATGAGTTTCGCATGGATTATAAGCTAACTCGTTTGTTTCTCCTGCATTTGAAGCTATATCACTTATATCGCAAGTATCTGATGCTAAATCATTTGTTTCGCATGGATTTGAAGCTAAACCTTCTACATCGCATTGATTTTCAGCTAAATCAAGTGCTTGGCATGGATTTGAAGATAACTCGTTTGTTTCTTCTGCATTTGAAGCTATATCACTTATATCGCAAGTGTCTGAAGCTAAATCACTTGTTTCGCGTGGACTTGAAGCTAACTCGTTTGATCGTCTGCATTTGAAGCTATATCACTTATATCCCAAGTGTCTGTAGCTAAATCACTTGTGTTGCAAGGATTTGAAGCTAATCCTTCTACTTCGCATTGATTTGATGCTAAATCAAGTTTATCGCATGGATTTTGAAGCTAACTCGTTTGATCGTCTGCATTTGAAGCTTTATCACTTATATCCCAAGTGTTTGAAGCTAAATTATTTGTTAAGCATGGATTTGAAGGTAAACCTTCTACATCGCATTTATTTGAAGCTAAATCATGAGTTTCGCATGGATTAGAAGCTAACTCGTTTGTTTCGCCTACATTTGAAGCTATATCATTTATATCGCAAGTATTTGAAGCTAAATCATTTGTGTTGCATGGATTTGAAGCTCATCCTTCTACTTCGTATTGATTTGAAGCTAAATCAAGTTTATCGCATGGATTTTGAAGCTAACTCGTTTGATCGTCTGCATTTGAAGCTATATCACGTATATCCCAAGTGTTCGAAGCTAAATCATTTGTTAAGCATGGATTTGAAGGTAAACCCTCTACATCGCATTGATTTGAAGCTAAATCATGAGTTTCGCATGGATTACAAGCTAACACGTTTGTTTCGCCTGCATTTGAAGCTATATCATTTATATCGCAAGTATCTGAAGCTAAATCATTGGTTAAGCATGGATTTGAAGGTAAACCTTCTACATCGCATTGATTTGAAGCTAAATCAAGTTTATCGCATGGATTTTGAAGCTAACTCGTTTGATCGTCTACATTTGAAGCTATATCACTTATATCCCAAGTGTTTGAAGCTAAATCATTTTTTAAGCATGGATTTGAAGGTAAACCTTCTACATCGCATTGATTTGAAACTAAATCATGTGTTTCGCATAGATATGAAGCTAACTCGTTTGTTTCGTCTGCGTTTGAATCTGTATCATTTATACCGCAAGTATCTGAAACTAAATCATTTGTTTCGCATGGATTTGAAGCTAATCCTTCTACTTCGCATTGATTTGAAGCTAAATCAAGTTTATCGCGTGGATTTTGAAGCTAACTCGTTTGATCGTCTGCATTTGAAGCTATATCACTTATATCCCAAGCGTTCGAAGCTAAATTATTTGTTAAGCATGGATTTGAAGGTAAACCTTCTACATCGCATTGATTTGAAGCTAAATCATGAGTTTCCCATGGATTACAAGCTAACACGTTTGTTTCGCCTACATTTGAAGCTATATCATTTATATCGCAAGCATTTGAAGCTAAATCATTTGTGTTGCATGGATTTGAAGCTCATCCATCTACTTCGCATTGATTTCAAGCTAAATCAAGTTTATCGCATGGATTTTGAGGCTAACTCGTTTGATCGTCTGCATTTGAAGCTATATCACGTATATCCCAAGTGTTTGAAGCTAAATCATTTGTTAAGCATGGATTTGAAGGTAAACCTTCTACATCGCATTGATTTGAAGCTAAATCATGAGTTTCGCATGGATTACAAGCTAACACGTTTGTTTCGCCTACATTTGAAGCTATATCATTTATATCGCAAGCATTTGAAGCTAAATCATTTGTGTTGCATGGATTTGAAGCTCATCCATCTACTTCGCATTGATTTCAAGCTAAATCAAGTTTATCGCATGGATTTTGAGGCTAACTCGTTTGATCGTCTGCATTTGAAGCTTTATCACTTATATCCCAAGTGTTTGAAGCTAAATTATTTGTTAAGCATGGATTTGAAGGTAAACCTTCTACATCGCATTTATTTGAAGCTAAATCATGAGTTTCGCATGGATTAGAAGCTAACTCGTTTGTTTCGCCTACATTTGAAGCTATATCATTTATATCGCAAGTATTTGAAGCTAAATCATTTGTGTTGCATGGATTTGAAGCTCATCCTTCTACTTCGCATTGATTTGAAGCTAAATCAAGTTTATCGCATGGATTTTGAGGCTAACTCGTTTGATCGTCTGCATTTGAAGCTATATCACGTATATCCCAAGTGTTTGAAGCTAAATCATTTGTTAAGCATGGATTTGAAGGTAAACCTTCTACATCGCATTGATTTGAAGCTAAATCATGAGTTTCGCATGGATTACAAGCTAACACGTTTGTTTCGCCTGCATTTGAAGCTATATCATTTATATCGCAAGTATCTGAAGCTAAATCATTGGTTAAGCATGGATTTGAAGATAAACCTTCTACATCGCATTGATTTGAAGCTAAATCAAGTTTATCGCATGGATTTTGAAGCTAACTCGTTTGATCGTCTACATTTGAAGCCATATCACTTATATCCCAAGTGTTTGAAGCTAAATCATTTTTTAAGCATGGATTTCAAGGTAAACCTTCTACATCGCATTGATTTGAAACTAAATCATGTGTTTCGCATAGATATGAAGCTAACTCGTTTGTTTCGTCTGCGTTTGAATCAGTATCATTTATACCGCAATTATCTGAAACTAAATCATTTGTTTCGCATGGATTTGAAGCTAATCCTTCTACTTCGCATTGATTTGAAGCTAAATCAAGTTTATCGCGTGGATTTTGAAGCTAACTCGTTTGATCGTCTGCATTTGAAGCTATATCACTTATATCCCAAGTGTTTGAAGCTAAATTATTTGTTAAGCATGGATTTGAAGGTAAACCTTCTACATCGCATTGATTTGAAGCTAAATCATGAGTTTCGCATGGATTATAAGCTAACTCGTTTGTTTCTCCTGCATTTGAAGCTATATCACTTATATCACAAGTATCTGATGCTAAATCATTTGTTTCGCATGGATTTGAAGCTAAACCTTCTACATCGCATTGATTTTCAGCTAAATCAAGTGCTTGGCATGGATTTGAAGATAACTCGTTTGTTTCTTCTGCATTTGAAGCTATATCACTTATATCGCAAGTGTCTGAAGCTAAATCACTTTTTTTCGCGTGGACTTGAAGCTAACTCGTTTGATCGTCTGCATTTGAAGCTATATCACTTATATCCCAAGTGTTTGAAGCTAAATTATTTGTTAAGCATGGATTTGAAGGTAAACCTTCTACATCGCATTTATTTGAAGCTAAATCATGAGTTTCGCATGGATTAGAAGCTAACTCGTTGGTTTCGCCTACATTTGAAGCTATATCATTTATATCGCAAGTACTTGAAGCTAAATCATTTCTGTTGCATGAATTTGAAGCCCATCCTTCTACTTCGCATTGATTTGATACTAAATCAAGTTTATCGCATGGATTTTGAAGCTAACTCGTTTGATCGTCTGCATTTGAAGCTATATCACGTATATCCCAAGTGTTTGAAGCTAAATCATTTGTTGTGCATGGATTTGAAGGTAAACCTTCTACATCGCATTGATTTGAAGCTAAATGATGAGTTTCGCATGGATTAGAAGATAACTCGTTTGTTTCTCCTGCATTTGAAGCTATATCACTTATATCGCAAGTATCTGATGCTAAATCATTTGTTTCGCATGGATTTGAAGCTAAACCTTCTACATCGCATTGATTTTCAGCTAAATCAAGTGCTTGGCATGGATTTGAAGATAACTCGTTTGTTTCTTCTGCATTTGAAGCTATATCACTTATATCGCAAGTGTCTGAAGCTAAATCACTTGTTTCGCGTGGACTTGAAGCTAACTCGTTTGATCGTCTGCATTTGAAGCTATATCACTTATATCCCAAGTGTCTGAAACTAAATCATTTGTTTCGCATGGATTTGAAGCTACACCTTCTACATCGCATTGATTTTCAGCTAAATCAAGTGCATGGCATGGATTTGAAGATAACTCGTTTGTGTCTTCTGCATTTGAAGCTATATCACTTATATCGCAAATGTCTGAAGCTAAACCACTTTTTTCGCGTGGACTTGAAGCTAACTCGTTTGATCGTCTGCATTTGAAGCTATATCACTTATATCCCAAGTGTCTGAAGCTAAATCATTTGTGTTGCATGGATTTGAAGCTAATCCTTCTACTTCGCATTGATTTGAAGCTAAATCAAGTTTATCGCATGGATTTTGAAGCTAACTCGTTTGATCGTCTGCATTTGATGCTATATCACTTATATCCCAAGTGTTTGAAGCTAAATTATTTGTTAAGCATGGATTTCAAGGTAAACCTTCTACATCGCATTCATTTGAAGCTAAATCATGAGTTTCGCATGGATTATAAGCTAACTCGTTTGTTTCTCCTGCATTTGAAACTATATCACTTATATCGCAAGTATCTGATGCTAAATCATTTGTTTCGCATGGATTTGAAGCTAAACCTTCTACATCGCATTGATTTTCAGCTAAATCAAGTGCTTGGCATGGATTTGAAGATAACTCGTTTGTTTCTTCTGCATTTGAAGCTATATCACTTATATCGCAAGTGTCTGAAGCTAAATCACTTGTTTCGCGTGGACTTGAAGCTAACTCGTTTGATCGTCTGCATTTGAAGCTATATCACTTATATCCCAAGTGTAGGAAGCTAAATTATTTGTTAAGCATGGATTTGAAGGTAAACCTTCTACATCGCATTGATTTGAAGCTAAATCATGAGTTTCGCATGGATTAGAAGCTAACTCGTTTGTTTCGCCTACATTTGAAGCTATATCATTTATATCGCAATTATTTGAAGCTAAATCATTTGTGTTGCATGGATTTGAAGCTCATCCTTCTACTTCGCATTGATTTGAAGCTAAATCAAGTTTATCGCATGGATTTTGAAGCTAACTCGTTTGATCGTCTGCATTTGAAGCTATATCACGTATATCCCAAGTGTTTGAAGCTAAATCATTTGTTAAGCATGGATTTGAAGGTAAACCTTCTACATCGCATTGATTTGAAGCTAAATCATGAGTTTCGCATGGATTACAAGCTAACACGTTTGTTTCGCCTGCATTTGAAGCTATATCATTTATATCGCAAGTATTTGAAGCTAAATCATTTGTTAAGCATGGATTTGAAGGAAAACCTTCTACATCGCATTGCTTTGAAGCTGAATCAAGTTTATCGCATGGATATTGAAGCTAACTCGTTTGATCGTCTGCATTTGAAGCCATATCACTTATATCCCAAGTGTTTGAAGCTAAATAATTTTTTAATCATGGATTTGAAGGTAAACCTTCTACATCGCATTGATTTGAAACTAAATCATGTGATTCGCATAGATATGAAGCTAACTCGTTTGTTTCGTCTGCATTTGAATCTGTATCATTTATACCGCAAGTATCTGAAACTAAATCATTTGTTTCGCATGGATTTGAAGCTAATCCTTCTACTTCGCATTGATTTGAAGCTAAATCAAGTTTATCGCATGGATTTTGAAGCTAACTCGTTTGATCGTCTGCATTTGAAGCTATATCACGTATATCCCAAGTGTTTGAAGCTTAATCATTTGTTGTGCATGGATTTGAAGTTAAACCTTCTACATCGCATTGATTTGAAGCTAAATCATGAGTTTCGCATGGATTAGAAGATAACTCGTTTGTTAGGACTGCATTTGAAGCTATATCATTTATATCGCAAGTATTTGAAGCTAAATCATTTGTGTTCCACGGATTTGAAGCTAATCCTTCTACTTCGCATTGATTTGAAGCTAAATCAAGTTTATCGCATGGATTTTGAAGCTATCTCGTTTGATCGTCTGCATTTCAAGCTATATCACTTATATCCCAAGTGTTTGAAGCTAAATTATTTGTTAAGCGTGGATTTGAAGGTAAACCTTCTACATCGCATTGATTTGAAGCTAAATCATGAGTTTCGCATGGATTAGAAGCTAACTCGTTTGTTTCGCCTGCATTTGAAGCTATATCATTTATATCGCAAGTATTTGAAGCTAAATCATTTGTGTTCCACGGATTTGAAGCTAATCCTTCTACTTCGCATTGATTTGAAGCTAAATCAAGTTTATCGCATGGATTTTGAAGCTAACTCGTTTGATCGTCTGCATTTGAAGCTATATCACGTATATCCCATGAGTTTGAAGCTACATCATTTGTTATGCATGGATTTGAAGGTAAACCTTCTACATCGCATTGATTTGAAGCTAAATCATGAGTTTCGCATAGATATGAAGCTAACTCGTTTGTTTCGTCTGCATTTGAATCTGTATCATTTATACCGCAAGTATCTGAAACTAAATCATTTGTTTCGCATGGATTTGAAGCTAATCCTTCTACTTCGCATTGATTTGAAGCTAAATCAAGTTTATCGCGTGGACTTGAAGCTAACTCGTTTGATCGTCTGCATTTGAAGCTATATCACTTATATCCCAAGTGTCTGATACTAAATCATTTGTTTTGCATGGATTTGAAGCTACACCTTCTACATCGCATTGATTTTCAGCTAAATCAAGTGCATGGCATGGATTTGAAGATAACTCGTTTGTTAGACCTGCATTTGAAGCTATATCATTTATATCGCAAGTATTTGAAGCTAAATCATTTGTGTTGCATGGAATTGAAGCTAATCCTTCTACTTCGCATTGATTTGAAGCTAAATCAAGTTTATCGCATGGATTTTGAAGCTAACTCGTTTGATCGTCTGCATTTGAAGCTATATCACGTATATCCCAAGTGTTTGAAGCTAAATCATTTGTTAAGCATGGATTTGAAGGTAAACCTTCTACATCGCATTGATTTGAAGCTAAATCATGAGTTTCGCATGGATTACAAGCTAACACGTTTGTTTCGACTGCATTTGAAGCTATATCATTTATATCGCAAGTATCTGAAGCTAAATCATTGGTTAAGCATGGATTTGAAGGTAAACCTTCTACATCGCATTGATTTGAAGCTAAATCAAGTTTATCGCATGGATTTTGAAGCTAACTCGTTTGATCGTCTACATTTGAAGCCATATCACTTATATCCCAAGTGTTTAAAGCTAAATCATTTTTTAAGCATGGATTTGAAGGTAAACCTTCTACATCGCATTGATTTGAAACTAAATCATGTGTTTCGCATAGATATGAAGCTAACACGTTTGTTTCGTCTGCATTTGAATCTGTATCATTTATACCGCAAGTATCTGAAACTAAATCATTTGTTTCGCATGGATTTGAAGCTAATCCTTCTACTTCGCATTGATTTGAAGCTAAATCAAGTTTATCGCATGGATTTTGAAGCTAACTCGTTTGATCGTCTGCATTTGAAGCTATATCACTTATATCCCAAGTGTTTGAAGCTAAATTATTTGTTAAGCATGGATTTGAAGGTAAACCTTCTACATCGCATTCATTTGAAGCTAAATCATGAGTTTCGCATGGATTATAAGCTAACTCGTTTGTTTCTCCTGCATTTGAAACTATATCACTTATATCGCAAGTATCTGATGCTAAATCATTTGTTTCGCATGGATTTGAAGCTAAACCTTCTACATCGCATTGATTTTCAGCTAAATCAAGTGCTTGGCATGGATTTGAAGATAACTCGTTTGTTTCTTCTGCATTTGAAGCTATATCACTTATATCGCAAGTGTCTGAAGCAAAATCACTTGTTTCGCGTGGACTTGAAGCTAACTCGTTTGATCGTCTGCATTTGAAGCTATATCACTTATATCCCAAGTGTCTGAAACTAAATCATTTGTTTCGCATGGATTTGAAGCTACACCTTCTACATCGCATTGATTTTCAGCTAAATCAAGTGCATGGCATGGATTTGAAGATAACTCGTTTGTGTCTTCTGCATTTGAAGCTATATCACTTATATCGCAAATGTCTGAAGCTAAACCACTTTTTTCGCGTGGACTTGAAGCTAACTCGTTTGATCGTCTGCATTTGAAGCTATATCACTTATATCCCAAGTGTAGGAAGCTAAATTATTTGTTAAGCATGGATTTGAAGGTAAACCTTCTACATCGCATTGATTTGAAGCTAAATCATGAGTTTCGCATGGATTAGAAGCTAACTCGTTTGTTTCGCCTACATTTGAAGCTATATCATTTATATCGCAAGTATTTGAAGCTAAATCATTTGTGTTGCATGGATTTGAAGCTCATCCTTCTACTTCGCATTGATTTGAAGCTAAATCAAGTTTATCGCATGGATTTTGAAGCTAACTCGTTTGATCGTCTGCATTTGAAGCTATATCACGTATATCCCAAGTGTTTGAAGCTAAATCATTTGTTAAGCATGGATTTGAAGGTAAACCTTCTACATCGCATTGATTTGAAGCTAAATCATGAGTTTCGCATGGATTACAAGCTAACACGTTTGTTTCGCCTGCATTTGAAGCTATATCATTTATATCGCAAGTATTTGAAGCTAAATCATTTGTTAAGCATGGATTTGAAGGAAAACCTTCTACATCGCATTGATTTGAAGCTGAATCAAGTTTATCGCATGGATATTGAAGCTAACTCGTTTGATCGTCTGCATTTGAAGCCATATCACTTATATCCCAAGTGTTTGAAGCTAAATCATTTTTTAAGCATGGATTTGAAGGTAAACCTTCTACATCGCATTGATTTGAAACTAAATCATGTGTTTCGCATAGATATGAAGCTAACTCGTTTGTTTCGTCTGCATTTGAATCTGTATCATTTATACCGCAAGTATCTGAAACTAAATCATTTGTTTCGCATGGATTTGAAGCTAATCCTTCTACTTCGCATTGATTTGAAGCTAAATCAAGTTTATCGCATGGATTTTGAAGCTAACTCGTTTGATCGTCTGCATTTGAAGCTATATCACTTATATCCCAAGTGTTTCAAGCTAAATTATTTGTTAAGCATGGATTTGAAGGTAAACCTTCTACATCGCATTCATTTGAAGCTAAATCATGAGTTTCGCATGGATTACAAGCTAACTCGTTTGTTTCTCCTGCATTTGAAACTATATCACTTATATCGCAAGTATCTGATGCTAAATCATTTGTTTCGCATGGATTTGAAGCTAAACCTTCTACATCGCATTGATTTTCAGCTAAATCAAGTGCTTGGCATGGATTTGAAGATAACTCGTTTGTTTCTTCTGTATTTGTAGCTATATCACTTATATCGCAAGTGTCTGAAGCTAAATCACTTGTTTCGCGTGGACTTGAAGCTAACTCGTTTGATCGTCTGCATTTGGAGCTATATCACTTATATCCCAAGTGTCTGAAACTAAATCATTTGTTTCGCATGGATTTGAAGCTACACCTTCTACATCGCATTGATTTTCAGCTAAATCAAGTGCATGGCATGGATTTGAAGATAACTCGTTTGTGTCTTCTGCATTTGAAGCTATATCACTTATATCGCAAATGTCTGAAGCTAAACCACTTTTTTCGCGTGGACTTGAAGCTAACTCGTTTGATCGTCTGCATTTGAAGCTATATCACTTATATCCCAAGTGTCTGAAGCTAAATCATTTGTGTTGCATGGATTTGAAGCTAATCCTTCTACTTCGCATTGATTTGAAGCTAAATCAAGTTTATCGCATGGATTTTGAAGCTAACTCGTTTGATCGTCTGCATTTCAAGCTATATCACTTATATCCCAAGTGTTTGAAGCTAAATTATTTGTTAAGCGTGGATTTGAAGGTAAACCTTCTACATCGCATTGATTTGAAGCTAAATCATGAGTTTCGCATGGATTAGAAGCTAACTCGTTTGTTTCGCCTGCATTTGAAGCTATATCATTTATATCGCAAGTATTTGAAGCTAAATCATTTGTGTTCCACGGATGTGAAGCTAATCCTTCTACTTCGCATTGATTTGAAGCTAAATCAAGTTTATCGCATGGATTTTGAATCTAACTCGTTTGATCGTCTGCATTTGAAGCTATATCACGTATATCCCATGAGTTTGAAGCTACATCATTTGTTAAGCATGGATTTGAAGGTAAACCTTCTACATCGCATTGATTTGAAGCTAAATCATGAGTTTCGCATAGATATGAAGCTAACTCGTTTGTTTCGTCTGCATTTGAATCTGTATCATTTATACCGCAAGTATCTGAAACTAAATCATTTGTTTCGCATGGATTTGAAGCTAATCCTTCTACTTCGCATTGATTTGAAGCTAAATCAAGTTTATCGCGTGGACTTGAAGCTAACTCGTTTGATCGTCTGCATTTGAAGCTATATCACTTATATCCCAAGTGTCTGATACTAAATCATTTGTTTCGCATGGATTTGAAGCTACACCTTCTACATCGCATTGATTTTCAGCTAAATCAAGTGCATGGCATGGATTTGAAGATAACTCGTTTGTTAGGCCTGCATTTGAAGCTATATCATTTATATCGCAAGTATTTGAAGCTAAATCATTTGTGTTGCATGGAATTGAAGCTAATCCTTCTACTTCGCATTGATTTGAAGCTAAATCAAGTTTATCGCATGGATTTTGAAGCTAACTCGTTTGATCGTCTGCATTTGAAGCTATATCACGTATATCCCAAGTGTTTGAAGCTAAATCATTTGTTAAGCATGGATTTGAAGGTAAACCTTCTACATCGCATTGATTTGAAGCTAAATCATGAGTTTCGCATGGATTACAAGCTAACACGTTTGTTTCGCCTGCATTTGAAGCTATATCATTTATATCGCAAGTATCTGAAGCTAAATCATTGGTTAAGCATGGATTTGAAGGTAAACCTTCTACATCGCATTGATTTGAAGCTAAATCAAGTTTATCGCATGGATTTTGAAGCTAACTCGTTTGATCGTCTACATTTGAAGCCACATCACTTATATCCCAAGTGTTTAAAGCTAAATCATTTTTTAAGCATGGATTTGAAGGTAAACCTTCTACATCGCATTGATTTGAAGCTAAATCATGTGTTTCGCATAGATATGAAGCTAACACGTTTGTTTCGTCTGCATTTGAATCTGTATCATTTATACCGCAAGTATCTGAAACTAAATCATTTGTTTCGCATGGATTTGAAGCTAATCCTTCTACTTCGCATTGATTTGAAGCTAAATCAAGTTTATGGTATGGATTTTGAAGCTAACTCGTTTGATCGTCTGCATTTGAAGCTATATCTCGTATATCCCAAGTGTCTGAAGCTAAATCACTTGTTTCGCGTGGTCTTGAAGCTAACTCCTTTGATTGTCTGCATTTGAAGCTATATCACTTATATCCCAAGTGTCTGAAGCTAAATCACTTGTGTTGCATGGATTTGAAGCTAATACTTCTACTTCGCATTGATTTGATGCTAAATCAAGTTTATCGCATGGATTTTGAAGCTAACTCGTTTGATCGTCTGCATTTGAAGCTATATCACTTATATCCCAAGTGTTTGAAGCTAAATTATTTGTTAAGCATGGATTTGAAGGTAAACCTTCTACATCGCATTTATTTGAAGCTAAATCATGAGTTTCGCATGGATTAGAAGCTAACTCGTTTGATTCGCCTACATTTGAAGCTATATCATTTATATCGCAAGTATTTGAAGCTAAATCATTTGTGTTGCATGGATTTGAAGCTCATCCTTCTACTTAGCATTGTTTGGAAGCTAAATCAAGTTTATCGCATGGATTTTGAGGCTAACTCGTTTGATCTTCTGCATTTGAAGCTATATCACTTATATCCCAAGTGTTTGAAGCTAAATTATTTGTTAAGCATGGATTTGAAGCTACACCTTCTACATCGCATTGATTTTCAGCTAAATCAAGTGCTTGGCATGGATTTGAAGATAACTCGTTTGTTTCTTCTGCATTTGAAGCTATATCACTTATATCGCAAGTGTCTGAAGCAAAATCACTTGTTTCGCGTGGACTTGAAGCTAACTCGTTTGATCGTCTGCATTTGAAGCTATATCACTTATATCCCAAGTGTCTGAAACTAAATCATTTGTTTCGCATGGATTTGAAGCTACACCTTCTACATCGCATTGATTTTCAGCTAAATCAAGTGCATGGCATGGATTTGAAGATAACTCGTTTGTGTCTTCTGCATTTGAAGCTATATCACTTATATCGCAAATGTCTGAAGCTAAACCACTTTTTTCGCGTGGACTTGAAGCTAACTCGTTTGATCGTCTGCATTTGAAGCTATATCACTTATATCCCAAGTGTAGGAAGCTAAATTATTTGTTAAGCATGGATTTGAAGGTAAACCTTCTACATCGCATTGATTTGAAGCTAAATCATGAGTTTCGCATGGATTAGAAGCTAACTCGTTTGTTTCGCCTACATTTGAAGCTATATCATTTATATCGCAAGTATTTGAAGCTAAATCATTTGTGTTGCATGGATTTGAAGCTCATCCTTCTACTTCGCATTGATTTGAAGCTAAATCAAGTTTATCGCATGGATTTTGAAGCTAACTCGTTTGATCGTCTGCATTTGAAGCTATATCACTTATATCCCAAGTGTTTGAAGCTAAATTATTTGTTAAGCATAGATTTGAAGGTAAACCTTCTACATCGCATTGATTTGAAGCTAAATCATGAGTTTCGCATGGATTACAAGCTAACACGTTTGTTTCGCCTGCATTTGAAGCTATATCATTTATATCGCAAGTATTTGAAGCTAAATCATTTGTGTTGCATGGATTTGAAGCTCATCCTTCTACTTCGCATTGATTTGAAGCTAAATCAAGTTTATCGCATGGATTTTGAAGCTAACTCGTTTGATCGTCTGCATTTGAAGCTATATCACTTATATCCCAAGTGTTTGAAGCTAAATTATTTGTTAAGCATGGATTTGAAGGTAAACCTTCTACATCGCATTGATTTGAAACTAAATCATGTGTTTCGCATAGATATGAAGCTAACTCGTTTGTTTCGTCTGCATTTGAATCTGTATCATTTATACCGCAAGTATCTGAAACTAAATCATTTGTTTCGCATGGATTTGAAGCTAATCCTTCTACTTCGCATTGATTTGAAGCTAAATCAAGTTTATCGCATGGATTTTGAAGCTAACTCGTTTGATCGTCTGCATTTCAAGCTATATCACTTATATCCCAAGTGTTTGAAGCTAAATTATTTGTTAAGCGTGGATTTGAAGGTAAACCTTCTACATCGCATTGATTTGAAGCTAAATCATGAGTTTCGCATGGATTAGAAGCTAACTCGTTTGTTTCGCCTGCATTTGAAGCTATATCATTTATATCGCAAGTATTTGAAGCTAAATCATTTGTGTTCCACGGATGTGAAGCTAATCCTTCTACTTCGCATTGATTTGAAGCTAAATCAAGTTTATCGCATGGATTTTGAATCTAACTCGTTTGATCGTCTGCATTTGAAGCTATATCACGTATATCCCATGAGTTTGAAGCTACATCATTTGTTAAGCATGGATTTGAAGGTAAACCTTCTACATCGCATTGATTTGAAGCTAAATCATGAGTTTCGCATAGATATGAAGCTAACTCGTTTGTTTCGTCTGCATTTGAATCTGTATCATTTATACCGCAAGTATCTGAAACTAAATCATTTGTTTCGCATGGATTTGAAGCTAATCCTTCTACTTCGCATTGATTTGAAGCTAAATCAAGTTTATCGCGTGGACTTGAAGCTAACTCGTTTGATCGTCTGCATTTGAAGCTATATCACTTATATCCCAAGTGTCTGATACTAAATCATTTGTTTCGCATGGATTTGAAGCTACACCTTCTACATCGCATTGATTTTCAGCTAAATCAAGTGCATGGCATGGATTTGAAGATAACTCGTTTGTTAGGCCTGCATTTGAAGCTATATCATTTATATCGCAAGTATTTGAAGCTAAATCATTTGTGTTGCATGGAATTGAAGCTAATCCTTCTACTTCGCATTGATTTGAAGCTAAATCAAGTTTATCGCATGGATTTTGAAGCTAACTCGTTTGATCGTCTGCATTTGAAGCTATATCACGTATATCCCAAGTGTTTGAAGCTAAATCATTTGTTAAGCATGGATTTGAAGGTAAACCTTCTACATCGCATTGATTTGAAGCTAAATCATGAGTTTCGCATGGATTACAAGCTAACACGTTTGTTTCGCCTGCATTTGAAGCTATATCATTTATATCGCAAGTATCTGAAGCTAAATCATTGGTTAAGCATGGATTTGAAGGTAAACCTTCTACATCGCATTGATTTGAAGCTAAATCAAGTTTATCGCATGGATTTTGAAGCTAACTCGTTTGATCGTCTGCATTTGAAGCTATATCACGTATATCCCAAGTGTTTGAAGCTAAATCATTTGTTAAGCATGGATTTGAAGGTAAACCTTCTACATCGCATTGATTTGAAGCTAAATCATGAGTTTCGCATGGATTAGAAGCTAACTCGTTTGTTTCGCCTACATTTGAAGCTATATCATTTATATCGCAAGTATTTGAAGCTAAATCATTTGTGTTGCATGGATTTGAAGCTCATCCTTCTACTTCGCATTGATTTGAAGCTAAATCAAGTTTATCGCATGGATTTTGAAGCTAACTCGTTTGATCGTCTGCATTTGAAGCTATATCACGTATATCCCAAGTGTTTGAAGCTAAATCATTTGTTAAGCATGGATTTGAAGGTAAACCTTCTACATCGCATTGATTTGAAGCTAAATCATGAGTTTCGCATGGATTACAAGCTAACACGTTTGTTTCGCCTGCATTTGAAGCTATATCATTTATATCGCAAGTATTTGAAGCTAAATCATTTGTTAAGCATGGATTTGAAGGAAAACCTTCTACATCGCATTGATTTGAAGCTGAATCAAGTTTATCGCATGGATATTGAAGCTAACTCGTTTGATCGTCTGCATTTGAAGCCATATCACTTATATCCCAAGTGTTTGAAGCTAAATCATTTTTTAAGCATGGATTTGAAGGTAAACCTTCTACATCGCATTGATTTGAAACTAAATCATGTGTTTCGCATAGATATGAAGCTAACTCGTTTGTTTCGTCTGCATTTGAATCTGTATCATTTATACCGCAAGTATCTGAAACTAAATCATTTGTTTCGCATGGATTTGAAGCTAATCCTTCTACTTCGCATTGATTTGAAGCTAAATCAAGTTTATCGCATGGATTTTGAAGCTAACTCGTTTGATCGTCTGCATTTGAAGCTATATCACTTATATCCCAAGTGTTTCAAGCTAAATTATTTGTTAAGCATGGATTTGAAGGTAAACCTTCTACATCGCATTCATTTGAAGCTAAATCATGAGTTTCGCATGGATTACAAGCTAACTCGTTTGTTTCTCCTGCATTTGAAACTATATCACTTATATCGCAAGTATCTGATGCTAAATCATTTGTTTCGCATGGATTTGAAGCTAAACCTTCTACATCGCATTGATTTTCAGCTAAATCAAGTGCTTGGCATGGATTTGAAGATAACTCGTTTGTTTCTTCTGTATTTGAAGCTATATCACTTATATCGCAAGTGTCTGAAGCTAAATCACTTGTTTCGCGTGGACTTGAAGCTAACTCGTTTGATCGTCTGCATTTGAAGCTATATCACTTATATCCCAAGTGTCTGAAACTAAATCATTTGTTTCGCATGGATTTGAAGCTACACCTTCTACATCGCATTGATTTTCAGCTAAATCAAGTGCATGGCATGGATTTGAAGATAACTCGTTTGTGTCTTCTGCATTTGAAGCTATATCACTTATATCGCAAATGTCTGAAGCTAAACCACTTTTTTCGCGTGGACTTGAAGCTAACTCGTTTGATCGTCTGCATTTGAAGCTATATCACTTATATCCCAAGTGTCTGAAGCTAAATCATTTGTGTTGCATGGATTTGAAGCTAATCCTTCTACTTCGCATTGATTTGAAGCTAAATCAAGTTTATCGCATGGATTTTGAAGCTAACTCGTTTGATCGTCTGCATTTCAAGCTATATCACTTATATCCCAAGTGTTTGAAGCTAAATTATTTGTTAAGCGTGGATTTGAAGGTAAACCTTCTACATCGCATTGATTTGAAGCTAAATCATGAGTTTCGCATGGATTAGAAGCTAACTCGTTTGTTTCGCCTGCATTTGAAGCTATATCATTTATATCGCAAGTATCTGAAGCTAAATCATTGGTTAAGCATGGATTTGAAGGTAAACCTTCTACATCGCATTGATTTGAAGCTAAATCAAGTTTATCGCATGGATTTTGAATCTAACTCGTTTGATCGTCTGCATTTGAAGCTATATCACGTATATCCCATGAGTTTGAAACTACATCATTTGTTAAGCATGGATTTGAAGGTAAACCTTCTACATCGCATTGATTTGAAGCTAAATCATGAGTTTCGCATAGATATGAAGCTAACTCGTTTGTTTCGTCTGCATTTGAATCTGTATCATTTATACCGCAAGTATCTGAAACTAAATCATTTGTTTCGCATGGATTTGAAGCTAATCCTTCTACTTCGCATTGATTTGAAGCTAAATCAAGTTTATCGCGTGGACTTGAAGCTAACTCGTTTGATCGTCTGCATTTGAAGCTATATCACTTATATCCCAAGTGTCTGATACTGAATCATTTGTTTCGCATGGATTTGAAGCTACACCTTCTACATCGCATTGATTTTCAGCTAAATCAAGTGCATGGCATGGATTTGAAGATAACTCGTTTGTTAGGCCTGCATTTGAAGCTATATCATTTATATCGCAAGTATTTGAAGCTAAATCATTTGTGTTGCATGGAATTGAAGCTAATCCTTCTACTTCGCATTGATTTGAAGCTAAATCAAGTTTATCGCATGGATTTTGAAGCTAACTCGTTTGATCGTCTGCATTTGAAGCTATATCACGTATATCCCAAGTGTTTGAAGCTAAATCATTTGTTAAGCATGGATTTGAAGGTAAACCTTCTACATCGCATTGATTTGAAGCTAAATCATGAGTTTCGCATGGATTACAAGCTAACACGTTTGTTTCGCCTGCATTTGAAGCTATATCATTTATATCGCAAGTATCTGAAGCTAAATCATTGGTTAAGCATGGATTTGAAGGTAAACCTTCTACATCGCATTGATTTGAAGCTAAATCAAGTTTATCGCATGGATTTTGAAGCTAACTCGTTTGATCGTCTACATTTGAAGCCACATCACTTATATCCCAAGTGTTTAAAGCTAAATCATTTTTTAAGCATGGATTTGAAGGTAAACCTTCTACATCGCATTGATTTGAAGCTAAATCATGTGTTTCGCATAGATATGAAGCTAACACGTTTGTTTCGTCTGCATTTGAATCTGTATCATTTATACCGCAAGTATCTGAAACTAAATCATTTGTTTCGCATGGATTTGAAGCTAATCCTTCTACTTCGCATTGATTTGAAGCTAAATCAAGTTTATGGTATGGATTTTGAAGCTAACTCGTTTGATCGTCTGCATTTGAAGCTATATCTCGTATATCCCAAGTGTCTGAAGCTAAATCACTTGTTTCGCGTGGTCTTGAAGCTAACTCCTTTGATTGTCTGCATTTGAAGCTATATCACTTATATCCCAAGTGTCTGAAGCTAAATCACTTGTGTTGCATGGATTTGAAGCTAATACTTCTACTTCGCATTGATTTGATGCTAAATCAAGTTTATCGCATGGATTTTGAAGCTAACTCGTTTGATCGTCTGCATTTGAAGCTATATCACTTATATCCCAAGTGTTTGAAGCTAAATTATTTGTTAAGCATGGATTTGAAGGTAAACCTTCTACATCGCTTTTATTTGAAGCTAAATCATGAGTTTCGCATGGATTAGAAGCTAACTCGTTTGATTCGCCTACATTTGAAGCTATATCATTTATATCGCAAGTATTTGAAGCTAAATCATTTGTGTTGCATGGATTTGAAGCTCATCCTTCTACTTAGCATTGTTTGGAAGCTAAATCAAGTTTATCGCATGGATTTTGAGGCTAACTCGTTTGATCTTCTGCATTTGAAGCTATATCACTTATATCCCAAGTGTTTGAAGCTAAATTATTTGTTAAGCATGGATTTGAAGGTAAACCTACTACATCGCATTGATTTGAAGCTAAATCATGAGTTTCGCATGGATTACAAGCTAACACGTTTGTTTCGCCTGGATTTGAAGCCATATCACTTATATCCCAAGTGTTTGAAGCTAAATCATTTTTTAAGCATGGATTTGAAGGTAAACCTTCTACATCGCATTGATTTGAAGCTAAATCATGTGTTTCGCATGGATTTTGAAGCTAACTCGTTTGATCGTCTGCATTTGAAGCTATATCACGTATATCCCAAGTGTTTGAAGCTAAATCATTTGTTAAGCATGGATTTGAAGGTAAACCTTCTACATCGCATTGATTTGAAGCTAAATCATGAGCTTCGCATGGATTACAAGCTAACACGTTTGTTTCGCCTGCATTTGAAGCTATATCATTTATATTGCAAGTATCTGAAGCTAAATCATTGGTTAAGCATCGATTTGAAGGTAAACCTTCTACATCGCATTGATTTGAAGCTAAATCATGAGTTTCGCATGGATTACAAGCTAACACGTTTGTTTCGCCTACATTTGAAGCTATATCATTTATATCGCAAGTATTTGAAGCTAAATCATTTGTGTTGCATGGATTTTAAGCTAATCCTTCTACTTCGCATTGATTTCAAGCTAAATCAAGTTTATCGCATGGATTTTGAGGCTAACTCGTTTGATCTTCTGCATTTGAAGCTATATCACATATATCCCAAGTGTTTGAAGCTAAATTATTTGTTAAGCATGGATTTGAAGGTAAACCTACTACATCGCATTGATTTGAAGCTAAATCATGAGTTACGCATGGATTACAAGCTAACACGTTTGTTTCGACAGTATTTGAAGCCATATCACTTATATCCCAAGTGTTTGACGCTAAATCATTTTTTAAGCATGGTTTTGAAGGTAAACCTTCTACATCGCATTGATTTGAAGCTAAATCATGTGTTTCGCATGGATTTTGAAGCTAACTCGTTTGATCGTCTGCATTTGAAGCTATATCACGTATATCCCAAGTGTTTGGAGCTAAATCATTTGTTAAGCATGGATTTGAAGGTAAACCTTCTACATCGCATTGATTTGAAGCTAAATCATGAGTTTCGCATGGATTACAAGCTAACACGTTTGTTTCGCCTGCATTTGAAGCTATATCATTTATATCGCAAGTATCTGAAGCTAAATCATTGGTTAAGCATGGATTTGAAGGTAAACCTTCTACATCGCATGGATTTGAAGCTAAATCAAGTTTATCGCATGGATTTTGAAGCTAACTCGTTTGATCGTCTGCATTTGAAGCCATATCACTTATATCCCAAGTGTTTGAAGCTAAATCATTTGTAGTGCATGGATTTGAAGGTAAACCTTCTACATCGCATTGATTTGAAGCTAAATGATGAGTTTCGCATGGATTAGAAGATAACTCGTTTGTTAGGCCTGCATTTGAAGCTATATCATTTATATCGCAAGTATTTGAAGCTAAATCATTTGTGTTGCATGGATTTGAAGCTAATCCTTCTACTTCGCATTGATTTGAAGCTAAAGCAAGTTTATCGCATGGATTTTGAAGCTAACTCGTTTGATCGTCTGTATTTGAAGCTATATCTCTTATATGCCAAGTGTTGGGAGCTAAATTATTTGTTAAGCATTGATTTGAAGGTAAACCTTCTACATCGCATTGATTTGAAGCTAAATCATGAGTTTCGCATGGATTACAAGCTAACACGTTTGTTTCGCCTGCATCTGAAGCTATATCATTTATATCGCAAGTATCTGAAGCTAAATCATTGGTTAAGCATGGATTTGAAGGTAAACCTTCTACATCGCATTGATTTGAAGCTAAATCAAGTTTATCGCATGGATTTTGAAGCTAACTCGTTTGATCGTCTGCATTTGAAGCCATATCACTTATATCCCAAGTGTTTGAAGCTAAATTATTTGTTAAGCATAGATTTGAAGGTAAACCTTCTACATCGCATTGATTTGAAACTAAATCATGTGTTTCGCATAGATATGAAGCTAACTCGTTTGTTTCGTCTGCATTTGAATCTGTATCATTTATACCGCAAGTATCTGAAACTAAATCATTTGTTTCGCATGGATTTGAAGCTAATCCTTCTACTTCGCATTGATTTGAAGCTAAATCAAGTTTATCGCATGGATTTTGAAGCTAACTCGTTTGATCGTCTGCATTTGAAGCTATATCACTTATATCCCAAGTGTTTGAAGCTAAATTATTTGTTAAGCATAGATTTGAAGGTAAACCTTCTACATCGCATTGATTTGAAGCTAAATCATGAGTTTCGCATGGATTACAAGCTAACACGTTTGTTTCGCCTACATTTGAAGCTATATCATTTATATCGCAAGTATTTGAAGCTAAATCATTTGTGTTGCATGGATTTTAAGCTAATCCTTCTACTTCGCATTGATTTCAAGCTAAATCAAGTTTATCGCATGGATTTTGAGGCTAACTCGTTTGATCTTCTGCATTTGAAGCTATATCATTTATATCGCAAGTATTTGAAGCTAAATCATTTGTGTTGCATGGATTTGAAGCTAATCCTTCTACTTCGCATTGATTTGAAGCTAAATCAAGTTTATCGCATGGATTTTGAAGCTAACTCGTTTGATCGTCTGCATTTGAAGCTATATCACTTATATCCCAAGTGTTTGAAGCTAAATTATTTGTTAAGCATAGATTTGAAGGTAAACTTTCTACATCGCATTGATTTGAAGCTAAATCATGAGTTTCGCATGGATTATAAGCTAACTCGTTTGTTTCTCCTGCATTTGAAGCTATATCACTTATATCGCAAGTATCTGATGCTAAATCATTTGTTTGGCATGGATTTGAAGCTAAACCTTCTACATCGCATCGATTTTCAGATAAATCAAGTGCTTGGCATGGATTTGAAGATAACTCGTTTGTTTCTTCTGCATTTGAAGCTATATCACTTATATCGCAAGTGTCTGAAGCTAAATCACTTGTTTCGCGTGGACTTGAAGCTAACTCGTTTGATCGTCTGCATTTGAAGCTATATCACTTATATCCCAAGTGTCTGAAGCTAAATCACTTGTGTTGCATGGATTTGAAGCTAATCCTTCTACTTCGCATTGATTTGAAGCTAAATCAAGTTTATCGCATGGATTTTGAAGCTAACTCGTTTGATCGTCTGCATTTCAATCTATATCACTTATATCCCAAGTGTTTGAAGCTAAATTATTTGTTAAGCATGGATTTGAAGCTAAACCTTCTACATCGCATTGATTTGAAGCTAAATCATGAGTTTCGCATGGATTAGAAGCTAACTCGTTTGTTTCGCCTGCATTTGAAGCTATATCATTTATATCGCAAGTATTTGAAGCTAAATCATTTGCGTTCCACGGATTTGAAGCTAATCCTTCTACTTCGCATTGATTTGAAGCTAAATGAATTTTATCGCATGGATTTTGAAGCTAACTCGTTTGATGGTCTGCATTTGAAGCTATATCACGTATATCCCAAGTGTTTGAAGCTAAATCGTTTGCTAAGCATGGATTTGAAGGTAAACCTTCTACATCGCATTGATTTGAAGCTAAATCATGAGTTTCGCATGGATTACAAGCTAACACGTTTGTTTCGCCTACATTTGAAGCTATATCATTTATATCGCAAGTATTTGAAGCTAAATCATTTGTGTTGCATGGATTTTAAGCTAATCCTTCTACTTCGCATAGATTTCAAGCTAAATCAAGTTTATCGCATGGATTTTGAAGCTAACTCGTTTGATCGTCTGCATTTGAAGCTATATCACGTTTATCCCAAGTGTTTGAAGCTAAATCATTTGTTAAGCATGGATTTGAAGGTAAACCTTCTACATCGCATTGATTTGAAGCTAAATCAAGTTTATCGCATGGATTTTGAAGCTAACTCGTTTGATCGTCTGCATTTGAAGCCATATCACTTATATCCCAAGTGTTTGAAGCCAAATCATTTTTTAAGCATGGATTTGAAGGTAAACCTTCTACATCGCATTGATTTGAAACTAAATCATGTGTTTCGCATAGATATGAAGCTAACTCGTTTGTTTCGTCTGCATTTGAATCTGTATCATTTATACCGCAAGTATCTGAAACTAAATCATTTGTTTCGCATGGATTTGAAGCTAATCCTTCTACTTCGCATTGATTTGAAGCTAAATCAAGTTTATCGCATGGATTTTGAAGCTAACTCGTTTGATCGTCTGCATTTGAAGCTCTATCACGTATATTCCAAGTGTTTGAAGCTAAATCATTTGTTGTGCATGGATTTGAAGGTAAACCTTCTACATCGCATTGATTTGAAGCTAAATCAAGTTTATCGCATGGATTTTGAAGCTAACTCGTTTGATCGTCTGCATTTGAAGCCATATCACTTATATCCCAAGTGTTTGAAGCTAAATTATTTGTTAAGCATGGATTTGAAGGAAAACCTTCTACATCGCATTGATTTGAAGCTAAATCATGAGTTTCGCATGGATTATAAGCTAACTCGTTTGTTAGGCCTGCATTTGAAGCTATATCATTTATATCGCAAGTATTTGAAGCTAAATCATTTGTGTTGCATGTTTTTGAAGCTCATCCTTCTACTTCGCATTGATTTGAAGCTAAATCAAGTTTATCGCATGGATTTTGAAGCTAACTCGTTTGATCGTCTGCATTTGAAGCTATATCACGTATATCCCAAGTGTTTGAAGCTAAATCATTTGTTAAGCATGGATTTGAAGTTAAACCTTCTACATCGCATTGATTTGAAGCTAAATCATGAGTTTCGCATGGATTAGAAGCTAACACGTTTGTTTCGCCTGCATTTGAAGCTATATCATTTATATCGCAAGTATTTGAAGCTAAATCATTTGTTAAGCATGGATTTGAAGGTAAACCTTCTACATCGCATTGATTTGAAGCTAAATCAAGTTTAACGTATGGATTTTGAAGCTAACTCGTTTGATCGTCTGCATTTGAAGCCATATCACTTATATCCCAAGTGTTTGAAGCTAAATCATTTTTTAAGCATGGATTAGAAGGTAAACCTTCTACATCGCATTGATTTGAAACTAAATCATGTGTTTCGCATAGATATGAAGCTAACTCGTTTGTTTCGTCTGCATTTGAATCTGTATCATTTATACCGCAAGTATTTGAAGCTAAATCATTTGTGTTGCATGGATTTTAAGCTAATCCTTCTACTTCGCATTGATTTCAAGCTAAATCAAGTTTATCGCATGGATTTTGAGGCTAACTCGTTTGATCTTCTGCATTTGAAGCTATATCACTTATATCCCAAGTGTTTGAAGCTAAATTATTTGTTAAGCATGGATTTGAAGGTAAACCTACTACATCGCATTGATTTGAAGCTAAATCATGAGTTTCGCATGGATTACAAGCTAACACCTTTGTTTCGACAGTATTTGAAGCCATATCACTTATATCCCAAGTGTTTGACGCTAAATCATTTTTTAAGCATGGTTTTGAAGGTAAACCTTCTACATCGCATTGATTTGAAGCTAAATCATGTGTTTCGCATGGATTTTGAAGCTAACTCGTTTGATCGTCTGCATTTGAAGCTATATCACGTATATCCCAAGTGTTTGGAGCTAAATCATTTGTTAAGCATGGATTTGAAGGTAAACCTTCTACATCGCATTGATTTGAAGCTAAATCATGAGTTTCGCATGGATTACAAGCTAACACGTTTGTTTCGCCTGCATTTGAAGCTATATCATTTATATCGCAAGTATCTGAAGCTAAATCATTGGTTAAGCATGGATTTGAAGGTAAACCTTCTACATCGCATGGATTTGAAGCTAAATCAAGTTTATCGCATGGATTTTGAAGCTAACTCGTTTGATCGTCTGCATTTGAAGCCATATCACTTATATCCCAAGTGTTTGAAGCTAAATCATTTGTAGTGCATGGATTTGAAGGTAAACCTTCTACATCGCATTGATTTGAAGCTAAATGATGAGTTTCGCATGGATTAGAAGATAACTCGTTTGTTAGGCCTGCATTTGAAGCTATATCATTTATATCGGAAGAGTTTGAAGCTAAATCATTTGTGTTGCATGGATTTGAAGCTAATCCTTCTACTTCGCATTGATTTGAAGCTAAAGCAAGTTTATCGCATGGATTTTGAAGCTAACTCGTTTGATCGTCTGTATTTGAAGCTATATCTCTTATATGCCAAGTGTTGGGAGCTAAATTATTTGTTAAGCATTGATTTGAAGGTAAACCTTCTACATCGCATTGATTTGAAGCTAAATCATGAGTTTCGCATGGATTACAAGCTAACACGTTTGTTTCGCCTGCATTTGAAGCTATATCATTTATATCGCAAGTATCTGAAGCTAAATCATTGGTTAAGCATGGATTTGAAGGTAAACCTTCTACATCGCATTGATTTGAAGCAAAATCAAGTTTATCGCATGGATTTTGAAGCTAACTCGTTTGATCGTCTGCATTTGAAGCCATATCACTTATATCCCAAGTGTTTGAAGCTAAATCATTTTTTAAGCATGGATTTGAAGGTAAACCTTCTACATCGCATTGATTTGAAACTAAATCATGTGTTTCGCATAGATATGAAGCTAACTCGTTTGTTTCGTCTGCGTTTGAATCTGTATCATTTATACCGCAAGTATCTGAAACTAAATCATTTGTGTTGCATGGATTTGAAGCTAATCCTTCTACTTCGCATTGATTTGAAGCTAAATCAAGTTTATCGCATGGATTTTGAAGCTAACTCGTTTGATCGTCTGCATTTGAAGCTATATCACTTATATCCCAAGTGTTTGAAGCTAAATTATTTGTTAAGCATAGATTTGAAGGTAAACCTTCTACATCGCATTGATTTGAAGCTAAATCATGAGTTTCGCATGGATTACAAGCTAACACGTTTGTTTCGCCTACATTTGAAGCTATATCATTTATATCGCAAGTATTTGAAGCTAAATCATTTGTGTTGCATGGATTTTAAGCTAATCCTTCTACTTCGCATTGATTTCAAGCTAAATCAAGTTTATCGCATGGATTTTGAGGCTAACTCGTTTGATCTTCTGCATTTGAAGCTATATCATTTATATCGCAAGTATTTGAAGCTAAATCATTTGTGTTGCATGGATTTGAAGCTAATCCTTCTACTTCGCATTGATTTGAAGCTAAATCAAGTTTATCGCATGGATTTTGAAGCTAACTCGTTTGATCGTCTGCATTTGAAGCTATATCACTTATATCCCAAGTGTTTGAAGCTAAATTATTTGTTAAGCATAGATTTGAAGGTAAACTTTCTACATCGCATTGATTTGAAGCTAAATCATGAGTTTCGCATGGATTATAAGCTAACTCGTTTGTTTCTCCTGCATTTGAAGCTATATCACTTATATCGCAAGTATCTGATGCTAAATCATTTGTTTGGCATGGATTTGAAGCTAAACCTTCTACATCGCATCGATTTTCAGATAAATCAAGTGCTTGGCATGGATTTGAAGATAACTCGTTTGTTTCTTCTGCATTTGAAGCTATATCACTTATATCGCAAGTGTCTGAAGCTAAATCACTTGTTTCGCGTGGACTTGAAGCTAACTCGTTTGATCGTCTGCATTTGAAGCTATATCACTTATATCCCAAGTGTCTGAAGCTAAATCACTTGTGTTGCATGGATTTGAAGCTAATCCTTCTACTTCGCATTGATTTGAAGCTAAATCAAGTTTATCGCATGGATTTTGAAGCTAACTCGTTTGATCGTCTGCATTTCAATCTATATCACTTATATCCCAAGTGTTTGAAGCTAAATTATTTGTTAAGCATGGATTTGAAGCTAAACCTTCTACATCGCATTGATTTGAAGCTAAATCATGAGTTTCGCATGGATTAGTAGCTAACTCGTTTGTTTCGCCTGCATTTGAAGCTATATCATTTATATCGCAAGTATTTGAAGCTAAATCATTTGCGTTCCACGGATTTGAAGCTAATCCTTCTACTTCGCATTGATTTGAAGCTAAATGAATTTTATCGCATGGATTTTGAAGCTAACTCGTTTGATGGTCTGCATTTGAAGCTATATCACGTATATCCCAAGTGTTTGAAGCTAAATCGTTTGCTAAGCATGGATTTGAAGGTAAACCTTCTACATCGTATTGATTTGAAGCTAAACCTTCTACATCGCATTGATTTGAAGCTAAACCTTCTACATCGCATTGATTTGAAGCTAAACCTTCTACATCGCATTGATTTGAAGCTAAACCTTCTACATCGCATTGATTTGAAGCTAAATTATGTGTTTCGCTTGGATATGAACCTAACTCGTTTGTGTCGTCTACATTTGAACCCATGTCACTTATATCGCAAGTATCTGAAGCTAAATCATTTGCGTCGCTTGGAATTGAAGCTAAACCTTCTACATCGCATTGATCTGAAGCTAAACCTTCTACATCGCATTGATTTGAATCTAAACCTTCTACATCGCATTGATTTGAAGCTAAACCTTCTACATCGCATTGATTTGAAGCTAAACCTTCTACATCGCATTGATTTGAAGCTAAACCTTCTACATCGCATTGATTTGAAGCTAAATTATGTGTTTCGCTTGGATATGAACCTAACTCGTTTGTGTCGTCTACATTTGAACCCATGTCACTTATATCGCAAGTATCTGAAGCTAAATCATTTGCGTCGCTTGGAATTGAAGCTAAACCTTCTACATCGCATTGATCTGAAGCTAAACCTTCTACATCGCATTGATTTGAATCTAAACCTTCTACATCGCATTGATTTGAAGCTAAACCTTCTACATCGCATTGATTTGAAGCTAAACCTTCTACATCGCATTGATTTGAAGCTAAACCTTCTACATCGCATTGATTTGAAGCTAAACCTTCTACATCGCATTGATTTGAAGCTAAATCATGTGTTTTGCTTGGCTATTAAGCTAACTCGTTTGTTTCGTCTGCATTTGAAGCTACATCATCTATACCGCAAGTATTTGAAGCTAAATCATTTGTTCCGCTTGGATTTGAAGCTAAACCTTCTACGTCGCACTGATTTGAAGCTAAATCGTGTGTTTTGCGTGGATATTAAGCTATCTCGTTTTTTTCGTCTGCATTTGAAGCTACATCACTTATAACGCTAGTATCTGAAGCTAAATCACTTGTTTCGTATGGATTTGAAACTAGACCTTCTACATCGCATTGATTTGTAGATAAATAATGTGTTTCGCATGGATTTGAAGCTAACTCGTTTGTTTCGCCTGCATTTGAAGCTATATCACTTAGATTCCAAGTGTTTGAAGCTAAATCATTTGTTTCGCATGGATTTGAAGCTAAACCTACAACATCGCATTGATTTGAAGCTAGATCATGTAATTCGCTTGGATTTGAAACCAACTCGTTTGTTTGGCCTGCAGTTGAATCCATATCACTTACATCGCAAGTATTTGAAGCTAAATCATTTGTTCCGCATGGATTTGAAGCTAAACCTTCTACATCGCATTGATTTGCTGATAAATCACTTTTTTCGCTTGGATATTAAACTAACTCGTTTGTTTCGTCTGCATTTGAAGCTATATCACTTATATCGCAAGTATCAGAAGCTAAATCATTTGTGTCACTTGGATTTGAAGCTAAACCTTCTACATCGCATTGTTTTGAAGCTAAACCTTCTACATCCCATTGATTTGCAACTGAATCATGTGTTTCGCTTAGTTATGAAGAGAACTCGTTTGTTTCGTCTGCATTTAATGCTATATCACTTATATCGCTAGTATCTGAAGCTAAATCTCTTGTTTCGTATGGATTTGAAATTAGACCTACTACATCGCATTGATTTCTAGCTAAATCATGTGTTTCGCATGGATTTGAAGCTAACTCGTTTGTTTCGTATGCATTTGAACCTATATCACATATATCGCAAGTATGTGAAGCTAAATCATTTGTGTCGCTTCGATTTGAAGCTAAACCTTCTACATCGCATTGATTTGAAGCTAAACTTTCTACATCGCATTGGTTCGAATCAAAACCTTCTACATCGCATTGATTTTAAGCTAAACCTTCTACACGGCATTGATTTGAAGCTAGATGATGTGTGTCACATGGAGTTGAAGCTAGCTCGTTTGTTTCGTCTGCATTTGAAACTATATCAATTATATCGCTAGCATCTGAAGCTAAATCATTTGTTTCGCATGGTTATGAATCTAAACCTTCTACATCCCATTGATTTGCAGCTTTATCATGTGTTTCGCTTGGTTATGAAGCGAACTCGTTTGTTTCGTCTGCATTTGAACCTATATCACTTATATCGCAAGTATCTGAATCTAAATCATTTGTGTCGCTTGGAATTGAAGCTAAACCTTCTACATCGCATTGATTTGAAGCTAAACCTTCTACATCGCATTGATTTGAAGCTAAACCTTCTACATCGCATTGATTTGTAGCTAAATCATGTGTTTCGCATGGATTTGAAGCTAACTCGTTTCCATTTGTCGTATGCATTTGAACCTATATCACATATGTCGCAAGTATGTGAAGCTAAATCATTTGTGTAGCTTGGATTTGAAGCTAAACCTTCTACATCGCATTGATTTGTAGCTAAACATTCTACATCGCATTGATTTGAATCTAAACCTTCTACATCGCATTGATTTGAAGCTAAACCTGCTACATCGCATTGATTTGAAGCAAAATCATGAGTGTCGCATGGAGTTCAAGCTAGCTCGTTTGTTTCCGCTGCATTTGAACCTACATCACTTATAGCGCAAGTATCTGAAGCTAAATCATTTGTTCCAGATGGATTTGAAGCTAAGCCTTCTACTTCGCATTTATTTGAAAGTAAATCATGTGTATCGCATGGAATTTGAAGCTAACTCGATTGTTTCGTCTGCATCTGAATCTATATCACTTATATCGCAAGTATCTGAAGATAAATCATTGGTTTCGCTTGGATTTGAAGCTAAACCTTCTACGTCGCACTGATTTGAAGCTAAATCATGTGTTTCGCTTGGATATTAAGCTAACTCGTTTGTTTCGTCTGCATTTGAAGCTATATCACTTATATCGCTAGTATCTGAAGCTAAATCACTTGTTTCGGATGGATTTGAAGCTAAACCTTCTACATCGCATAGATTTGAAGCTAAACTTTCTACATCGCATTGATTTGAATCAAAACCTTCTACATCGCATTGATTTGAAGCTAAATCTTCTACACGGCATTGATTTGATGCTAGATGATGTGTGTCGCATGGAGTTGAAGCTAGCTTGTTTGTTTCGCCTGCATTTGAACCAATATCAATTATATCGATAGTATCTGAAGCTAAATCATTTGTTTCGTATGGTTATGAAGCTAAGCCTTCTACTTCGCATTGATTTGAAACTAAATCATGTGTATCGCATGGATTTTGAAGCTAACTCGATTGTTTCGTCTGCATTTGAATCTATATCACTTATATCGCAAGTATCTGAAGATAAATCATTGATTTCGCTTGGATTTGAAGCTAAACCTTCTACGTCGCACTGATTTGAAGCTAAATCATGTGTTTCGCTTGTATTTGAAGCTAAACCTTCTATTTCGCACTGATTTGAAGCTAAATAATGTGTATCGTATGGATTTTGAAGCTAACTCGTTTGATTCGTCTGCATTTGAATCTATATCACTTATATTCCAAGTGTTTGAAGCTAAATCATTTGATCCGCATGGATTTGAAGCTGAGCCTTCTACATCGCATTGATTTGAAGCTAAATCATGTGTTTCGCATGGATTTGAAGCTAAACCTTCTACATCGCATTGATTTCAAGATAAATCATGTGTTTCGCTTGGATTTCAAGCTTACTCGTTTGCTGTCTCTGCATTTGAAGCTATATCAATTATTTCGCAAATATCAGAAGCTAAATCATTTGTGTCGCATGGATTTGAAGCTAAGCCTTCTATTTCGCATTGATTTGTGGCTAAACCATCTACATCGCATTGATTTGAAGCTAAATCATGTGTTTCGCTTGGATTTGAAGCTAAACCTTCTACATCGCATAGATTTGAAGCTAAACTTTCTACATCGCATTGATTTGAATCAAAACCTTCTACATCGCATTGATTTGAAGCTAAATCTTCTACACGGCATTGATTTGATGCTAGATGATGTGTGTCGCATGGAGTTGAAGCTAGCTTGTTTGTTTCGCCTGCATTTGAACCAATATCAATTATATCGATAGTATCTGAAGCTAAATCATTTGTTTCGTATGGTTATGAAGCTAAGCCTTCTACTTCGCATTGATTTGAAACTAAATCATGTGTATCGCATGGATTTTGAAGCTAACTCGATTGTTTCGTCTGCATTTGAATCTATATCACTTATATCGCAAGTATCTGAAGATAAATCATTGATTTCGCTTGGATTTGAAGCTAAACCTTCTACGTCGCACTGATTTGAAGCTAAATCATGTGTTTCGCTTGTATTTGAAGCTAAACCTTCTATTTCGCACTGATTTGAAGCTAAATAATGTGTATCGTATGGATTTTGAAGCTAACTCGTTTGATTCGTCTGCATTTGAATCTATATCACTTATATTCCAAGTGTTTGAAGCTAAATCATTTGATCCGCATGGATTTGAAGCTGAGCCTTCTACATCGCATTGATTTGAAGCTAAATCATGTGTTTCGCATGGATTTGAAGCTAAACCTTCTACATCGCATTGATTTCAAGATAAATCATGTGTTTCGCTTGGATTTCAAGCTTACTCGTTTGCTGTCTCTGCATTTGAAGCTATATCAATTATTTCGCAAATATCAGAAGCTAAATCATTTGTGTCGCATGGATTTGAAGCTAAGCCTTCTATTTCGCATTGATTTGTGGCTAAACCTTCTACATCGCATTGATTTGAAGCTAAATCATGTGTTTCGCTTGGATTTGAAGCTAAACCTTCTACATCGCATTGATTTGAAGAGAAATCATGAGTTTCGCATGGATTTGATTCTAACGCGTTTGTTACGCCTGCATTTGATGCTATATCAGTTACATCGTAAATATCTGATGCTAAACGATTTGTTTCGCACGAATTTGAAGTTAAACCATGCGATACGCATAGATTTGAAGCTAACTCGTTTACTTCGCCTGTGTTTCAAGTTATATCACTTATATCGCAAAGTATTTGAAGCTAAATCATATGTTTCGCATGGATTTGGAGCGAAATCATTTTTTTCGCATGGATTTGAAGCTGAAACATGTGTTTCGCACGGTTTTGAAGATAACTCGTTTGTTTCGTATGCATTTGAACCTATATCACATATATCGCAAGTATGTGAAGCTAAATCATTTGTGTCGCTTGGATTTGAAGCTAGACCTTCTACATCGCATTGATTTGAAGCTAAACCTTCTACATCGCATTGATTTGAAGCTAATCTTTCTACATCGCATTGATTTGAAGCTAAACCTTCTACATCGCATTGATTTGAAGCTAAACCTTCTACATCGCATTGATTTGAAGCTAAATCATGATTGTCGCATGGAGTAGAAGCTAGCTCATTTATTTCCTCTGCATTTGAACCTATATCACTTATATCGCAAGTATCTGAAGCTAAATCATTTGTGTCGCTTGGATTTGAAGCTAAACCTTCTATATTAGCATTGATTTGAAGCTAAACCTTCTACATCGCATTGATTCGAAGCTAAACCTTCTACATCGCATTGATTTGAAGCTAAACCTTCTACATCGCATTGATTTGAAGCTAAATCATGAGTGTCGCATGGAGTTGAAGCTAACTCGTTTGTTTCGTATGCATTTGAACCTATAGCACATATATCGCAAGTATGTGAAGCTAAATCATTTGTGTAGCTTGGATTTGAAGCTACACCTTCTACATCGCATTGATTTGTAGCTAAACATTCTACATCGCATTGATTTGAATCTAAACCTTCTACATCGCATTGATTTGAAGCTAAACCTTCTACATCGCATTGATTTGAAGCAAAATCATGAGTGTCGCATGGAGTTCAAGCTAGCTCGTTTGTTTCCGCTGCATTTGAACCTATATCACTTATATCGCAAGTATCTGAAGCTAAATCATTTGTTCCAGATGGATTTGAAGCTAAGCCTTCTACTTCGCATTTATTTGAAACTAAATCATGTGTATCGCATGGAATTTGAAGCTAACTCGATTGTTTCGTCTGCATTTGAATCTATATCACTTATATCGCAAGTATCTGAAGATAAATCATTGGTTTCGCTTGGATTTGAAGCTAAACCTTCTACGTCGCACTGATTTGAAGCTAAATCATGTGTTTCGCTTGGATATTAAGCTAACTCGTTTGTTTCGTCTGCATTTGAAGCTATATCACTTATATCGCTAGTATCTGAAGCTAAATCACTTGTTTCGGATGGATTTGAAGCTAAACCTTCTACATCGCATTGATTTGTAGCTAAATCATGTGTTTCGCATGGATTTGAAGCTAACTCGTTTGTTTCGTATGCATTTGAACCTATATCACGTATATCGCAAGTATGTGAAGCTAAATCATTTGTGTCGCTTCGATTTGAAGCTAAACGTTCTACATCGCATAGATTTGAAGCTAAACTTTCTACATCGCATTGATTTGAATCAAAACCTTCTACATCGCATTGATTTGAAGCTAAATCTTCTACACGGCATTGATTTGATGCTAGATGATGTGTGTCGCATGGAGTTGAAGCTAGCTTGTTTGTTTCGAATGCATTTGAACCAATATCAATTATATCGATAGTATCTGAAGCTAAATCATTTGTTTCGTATGGTTATGAAGCTAAGCCTTCTACTTCGCATTGATTTGAAACTAAATCATGTGTATCGCATGGATTTTGAAGCTAACTCGATTGTTTCGTCTGCATTTGAATCTATATCACTTATATCGCAAGTATCTGAAGATAAATCATTGATTTCGCTTGGATTTGAAGCTAAACCTACGTCGCACTGATTTGAAGCTAAATCATGTGTTTCGCTTGTATTTGAAGCTAAACCTTCTATTTCGCACTGATTTGAAGCTAAATAATGTGTATCGTATGGATTTTGAAGCTAACTCGTTTGAATCGTCTGCATTTGAATCTATATCACTTATATTCCAAGTGTTTGAAGCTAAATCATTTGATCCGCATGGATTTGAAGCTGAGCCTTCTACATCGCATTGATTTGAAGCTAAATCATGTGTTTCGCATGGATTTGAAGCTAAACCTTCTACATCGCATTGATTTCAAGATAAATCATGTGTTTCGCTTGGATTTCAAGCTTACTCGTTTGCTGTCTCTGCATTTGAAGCTATATCAATTATTTCGCAAATATCAGAAGCTAAATCATTTGTGTCGCATGGATTTGAAGCTAAGCCTTCTATTTCGCATTGATTTGTGGCTAAACCTTCTACATCGCATTGATTTGAAGCTAAACCTTCTACATCGCATTGATTTGAAGCTAAATCATGAGTGTCGCATGGAGTTGAAGCTAACTCGTTTGTTTCGTATGCATTTGAACCTATAGCACATATATCGCAAGTATGTGAAACTAAATCATTTGTATCGCTTGGATTTGAAGCTAAACCTTCTATATCGCATTGATTTGAAGCTAAACCATCTAAATCGCATTGATCTGCAGCAAAATCATGTGTTTCGCATGGATTTGAAGATAAATCATGTGTATCGCATGGATTTTGAAGCTATCTCGTTCTTTTCGCCTGCATTTGATACCATATCACTTATATCGCAATTATCTGATGCTAAATCATTTGTTTCGCATGGATTTGAAGCTAAACCTTCTACATCGCATTGATTTGAAGCTAAACCTTCTACATCGCATTGATTTGAAGCTAATCTTTCTACATCGCATTGATTTGAAGCTAAACCTTCTACATCGCATTGATTTGAAGCTAAACCTTCTACATCGCATTGATTTGAAGCTAAATCATGATTGTCGCATGGAGTTGAAGCTAGCTCGTTTATTTCCTCTGCATTTGAACCTATATCACTTATATCGCAAGTATCTGAAGCTAAATCATTTGTGTCGCTTGGATTTGAAGCTAAACCTTCTATATTAGCATTGATTTGAAGCTAAACCTTCTACATCGCATTGATTCGAAGCTAAACCTTCTACATCGCATTGATTTGAATCTAAACCTTCTACATCGCATTGATTTGAAGCTAAACCTTCTACATCGCATTGATTTGAAGCTAAACCTTCTGCATCGCATTGATTTGTAGCTAAATCATGTGTTTCGCATGGATTTGAAGCTAACTCGTTTCCATTTGTCGTATGCATTTGAACCTATATCACATATATCGCAAGTATGTGAAGCTAAATCATTTGTGTAGCTTGGATTTGAAGCTAAACCTTCTACATCGCATTGGTTTGTAGCTAAACCTTCTACATCGCATTGATTTGAATCTAAACCTTCTACATCGCATTGATTTGAAGCTAAACCTTCTACATCGCATTGATTTGAAGCAAAATCATGAGTGTCGCATGGAGTTCAAGCTAGCTCGTTTGTTTCCGCTGCATTTGAACCTATATCACTTATATCGCAAGTATCTGAAGCTAAATCATTTGTTCCAGATGGATTTGAAGCTAAGCCTTCTACTTCGCATTTATTTGAAACTAAATCATGTGTATCGCATGGAATTTGAAGCTAACTCGATTGTTTCGTCTGCATTTGAATCTATATCACTTATATCGCAAGTATCTGAAGATAAATCATTGGTTTCGCTTGGATTTGAAGCTAAACCTTCTACGTCGCACTGATTTGAAGCTAAATCATGTGTTTCGCTTGGATATTAAGCTAACTCGTATGTTTCGTCTGCATTTGAAGCTATATCACTTATATCGCTAGTATCTGAAGCTAAATCACTTGTTTCGGATGGATTTGAAGCTAAACCTTCTACATCGCATTGATTTGTAGCTAAATCATGTGTTTCGCATGGATTTGAAGCTAACTCGTTTGTTTCTTATGCATTTGAACCTATTTCACGTATATCGCAAGTATGTGAATCTAAATCATTTGTGTCGCTTCGATTTGAAGCTAAACCTTCTACATCGCATAGATTTGAAGCTAAACTTTCTACATCGCATTGATTTGAACCAAAACCTTCTACATCGCATTGATTTGAAGCTAAATCTTCTACACGGCATTGATTTGATGCTAGATGATGTGTGTCGCATGGAGTTGAAGCTAGCTTGTTTGCTTCGCCTGCATTTGAACCAATATCAATTATATCGATAGTATCTGAAGCTAAATCATTTGTTTCGTATGGTTATGAAGCTAAGCCTTCTACTTCGCATTGATTTGAAACTAAATCATGTGTATCGCATGGATTTTGAAGCTAACTCGATTGTTTCGTCTGCATATGAATCTATATCACTTATATCGCAAGTATCTGAAGATAAATCATTGATTTCGCTTGGATTTGAAGCTAAACCTTCTACGTCGCACTGATTTGAAGCTAAATCATGTGTTTCGCTTGTATTTGAAGCTAAACCTTCTATTTCGCACTGATTTGAAGCTAAATAATGTGTATCGTATGGATTTTGAAGCTAACTCGATTGATTCGTCTGCATTTGAATCTATATCACTTATATTCCAAGTGTTTGAAGCTAAATCATTTGATCCGCATGGATTTGAAGCTGAGCCTTCTACATCGCATTGATTTGAAGCTAAATCATGTGTTTCGCATGGATTTGAAGCTAAACCTTCTACATCGCATTGATTTCAAGATAAATCATGTGTTTCGCTTGGATTTCAAGCTTACTCGTTTGCTGTCTCTGCATTTGAAGCTATATCAATTATTTCGCAAATATCAGAAGCTAAATCATTTGTGTCGCATGGATTTGAAGCTAAGCCTTCTATTTCGCATTGATTTGTGGCTAAAGCTTCTACATCGCATTGATTTGAAGCTAAATCATGTGTTTCGCTTGGATTTGAAGCTAAACCTTCTACATCGCATTGATTTGAAGAGAAATCATGAGTTTCGCATGGATTTGATTCTAACGCGTTTGTTACGCCTGCATTTGATGCTATATCAGTTACATCGTAAATATCTGATGCTAAACGATTTGTTTCGCACGAATTTGAAGTTAAACCATGCGATACGCATAGATTTGAAGCTAACTCGTTTACTTCGCCTGTGTTTCAAGTTATATCACTTATATCGCAAAGTATTTGAAGCTAAATCATATGTTTCGCATGGATTTGGAGCGAAATCATTTTTTTCGCATGGATTTGAAGCTGAAACATGTGTTTGGCACGGATTTGAAGATAACTCGTTTGTTTCGTATGCATTTGAACCTATATCACATATATCGCAAGTATGTGAAGCTAAATCATTTGTGTCGCTTGGATTTGAAGCTAAACCTTCTACATCGCATTGATTTGAAGCTAAACCTTCTACATCGCATTGATTTGAAGCTAAACTTTCTACATCGCATTGATTTGAAGCTATACCTTCTACATCGCATTGATTTGAAGCTAAATCATGAGTGTCGCATGGAGTTGAAGCTAGCTCGTTTATTTCCACTGCATTTGAACCTATATCACTTATATCGCAAGTATCTGAAGCTAAATCATTTGCTCCGCTTGATTTTGAAGCTAAGCCTTCTACTTCGCATTGATTTGAAGCTAAATCATGTGTATCGCATGGATTTTGAAGCTAACTCGTTTGTTTCGTACGCATTTGAAGCTTTATCAGTTATATCGCTAGTATCTGAATCTAAATCACTTGTTTCGTATGGATTTGAAGCTAAACTTTCTACATCGCATTGATTTCTAGCTAAATCATGTGTTTCGCATGGATTTGAAGCTAACTCGTTTGTTTCTCGTGCATTTGAAGCTATATCACTTATATCGCATGTATCTGATGCTACATCATTTGTGTCGCATGGACTTGAAGCTAAATCTTCTACATCGAATTGATTTGAAGCTAAACCTTCTACATCGCATTGATTTGAAGCTAAACCTTCTACATCGCATTGATTTGAAGCTAAACTTTCTACATCGCATTGATTTGAAGCTAAACCTTCTACATCGCATTGATTTGAAGCTAAATCATGAGTGTCGCATGGAGTTGAAGCTAACTCGTTTGTTTCGTATGCATTTGAACCTATAGCACATATATCGCAAGTATGTGAAGCTAAATCATTTGTGTCGCTTGGACTTGAAGCTAAACTTTCTATATCGCATTGATTTGAAGCTAAACCTTCTACATCGCATTGATTTGCAGCTAAATCATGTGTTCCGCAAGGATTCGAAGCTAAATCATTTGTTTCGCACGAATTTGAAGCTAATCCATGTGTTTCGCATGAATTTTAAGCTAAATCATGTGTTTCTCATGGAATTGAAGCTAACTGGTTTGTTTCGCCTGAATTTGATGCTATATCACTTGTATCGCAAGTATTTGACGAAAAATCATGTGTTTCGCATGTATTTGAAGCTAAGCCTTCTACTTCGCATTGATTTGCAGCTAAATCATGTGTTTTGCATGGATTTGAAGCTAGCTCGATTGTTTCGTCTGCATTTGAAGCTATATCACTTATATCCCAAGCGTTTGAAGCTGAATCATTTGTTTCGCATGGATTTCAAGCTACGCCTTCTACATCGCATTGATTTGCAGCTAAATCATGTGTTTCGCATGGATTTGAAGCTAACTCGTTTGTTTCCCCTGCACTTGACGCTATATCAATTATATTGCAAGTATCTAATGCTAAATCATTTGTTTCGTCTTCAGTTGAAGCTATATCACTTATATCCCAAGTGTTTGAAACTGAATCATGTGATTCACTTGGATTTGAAGCTAACTCGTTTGTTTCGTCCGCATTTGAATCTATATCACTTATATCGCAGGTAATTGAAGCTAAATCATTTGTGTCGCATGGATTTGAAGCTAAACCTTCTACATAGCATTGATTTGAAACTGATTCATGTGATTCACTTGGATTTGAAGCTAACTCGTTTGTTTCGTCCGCATTTCAAGCTATATCACTTATATCGCAAGTAATTGAAGCTAAATCATTTGTTTCGCATGGAATTGAAGCTAAACCTCCTACATCGCATTGATTTGCAGCTAAATCATGTGTTCCGCAATGATTCGAAGCTAAATCATTTGTTTCGCACCTATTTGAAGCTATATCACTTGTATCGCAAGTATTTGACGAAAATTCATTTGTTTCGCATGGATTTGAAGCTATCTCGTTTAGCTCGCCTGCAGTTGAATCTATATCTTTTATATCGCAAGTATTTGAAGCTAAATCATTTGTTTCGCATGGATTTTGAAGCTAACTCGTTTGTTTCCTCTGCATTTGAACCTATATCACTTATATCGCAAGTATCTGAAGCTAAATCATTTGTTAAGCTTGAATTTGAAGCTACGCCTTCTACTTCGCATTGATTTGAAGCTAAATCATGTGTTTCGCTTGGATATTAAGCTAACTCGTTTGTTTCGTCCGCATTTGAAGCTGTATCACTTATATCGCAAGTAATTGAAGCTAAATCATTTGTGTCGCATGGATTTGAAGCTAAACCTTCTACATAGCATTGATTTGAAACTGAATCATGTGATTCACTTGGATTTGAAGGTAACTCGTTTGTTTCGTCCCCATTTGAAGCTATATCAATTATATCGCAGGTAATTGAAGCTAAATCATTTGTGACGCATGGATTTGAAGCTAAACCTTCTACATAGCATTGATTTGAAGCTAAATCATGTGTTTTGCATGGATTTGAAGCTAGCTCGATTGTTTCGTCTGCATTTCAAGCTATATCACATATATCCCAAGCGTTTGAAGCTAAATCATTTGTTTCGCATGGATTTCAAGCTAAACCTTCTACATGGCATTGATTTGCAGCTAAATCATTTGTGTCGCATGAATTTGAAGCTAAACCTTCTACATAGCATTGATTTGCTGCTAAATCATGTGTTTCACATGGATTTGAGGCTAACTCGTTTGTTTCGTCTGCATTTCAAGCTATATCACTTATATGCCAAGTGTTTGAAGCAAAATCATTTGTTTCGCGTGGAATTGAAGCTAAACCTACTACATCGCATTAGTTTTAACTAAATCATGTGTTTCGCATGGCATTGAAGCTAACTGGTTTGTTTCTCCTGCAGTTGAATCTATATCACTTATATCGCAAGTATTTGAAGCTAAATCATTTGTTCCGCATGGATTTGAATCTAACTCGTTTGTTTCGACTGCATTTCAAGCTATATCAATTATCTCGTAAGTATCTGAAGCTGAATCATCTGTTTCGTATGTATTCGAAGCTAAACCTTCTTCATCGCATTGATTTGAATCTAAACCATTTGTTTCGAATGATTTTGTAGCTAAACCATGTGTTTGGCATCAATTTGAACCAAAATCATGTGTGTCGCATGCATTTGACGCTTCATCATGTGTTTCGCATGGATTTGAAGCTAAACCTTCTACATCGCATTGATTTGAAGCTAAATCATGTTTTTCGCTTGGAATGGAAGCTACCGCGTTTGTTTCGTCTGCATTTAAAGCTTTGTCACCTCTATCGCAAGTATTCGAAGCTAAATCATTTGCGTCTCATGGATTTTAAGCTAAACCTTCTACATAGCATTGATTTGAAGCTTAATCATGTGTTTTGCATGGAATTGAAGCTAGTTCGTTAGTTTCCCCTGCATTTGTAGCTATATCACTTATATCGCTCGTATCTGAAGCTAAATCATTTGATTCGCATGGATTTGATGCTAAGCCTTCTACATCGCATTGATTTGAAGCTAAACCTTCTACATCGCATTGACTTGAAGCTAAATCATGTGTTTCGCGTGGATTTGAAGCTAAGCCATCTAATTCGCATTTATTTGAAGCTAAATCATGTGTTTCGCATTGATTTGAAGCTAAATCATGTGTTTCGCATGGATTTGAAGCTAGCTCGATTGTTTCGTCTGCATTTGAAGCTATATCACTTATATCGCAAGTAATTGAAGCTAAATCATTTGTTTCGCATCGATTTGCAGCTAACTCGTTTGTTTCGTCTGCATTTGAAGCTTTATCAGTTATATCGCTAGTATCTGAATCTAAATCACTTGTTTCGTATGGATTTGAAGCTAAACTTTCTACATCGCATTGATTTCTAGCTAAATCATGTGTTTCGCATGGATTTGAAGCTAACTCGTTTGTTTCTCGTGCATTTGAAGCTATATCACTTATATCGCATGTATCTGATGCTACATCATTTGTGTCGCATGGACTTGAAGCTAAATCTTCTACATCGAATTGATTTGAAGCTAAACCTTCTACATCGCATTGATTTGAAGCTAAACCTTCTACATCGCATTGATTTGAAGCTAAACTTTCTACATCGCATTGATTTGAAGCTAAACCTTCTACATCGCATTGATTTGAAGCTAAATCATGAGTGTCGCATGGAGTTGAAGCTAACTCGTTTGTTTCGTATGCATTTGAACCTATAGCACATATATCGCAAGTATGTGAAGCTAAATCATTTGTGTCGCTTGGACTTGAAGCTAAACTTTCTATATCGCATTGATTTGAAGCTAAACCTTCTACATCGCATTGATTTGCAGCTAAATCATGTGTTCCGCAAGGATTCGAAGCTAAATCATTTGTTTCGCACGAATTTGAAGCTAATCCATGTGTTTCGCATGAATTTTAAGCTAAATCATGTGTTTCTCATGGAATTGAAGCTAACTGGTTTGTTTCGCCTGAATTTGATGCTATATCACTTGTATCGCAAGTATTTGACGAAAAATCATGTGTTTCGCATGTATTTGAAGCTAAGCCTTCTACTTCGCATTGATTTGCAGCTAAATCATGTGTTTTGCATGGATTTGAAGCTAGCTCGATTGTTTCGTCTGCATTTGAAGCTATATCACTTATATCCCAAGCGTTTGAAGCTGAATCATTTGTTTCGCATGGATTTCAAGCTACGCCTTCTACATCGCATTGATTTGCAGCTAAATCATGTGTTTCGCATGGATTTGAAGCTAACTCGTTTGTTTCCCCTGCACTTGACGCTATATCAATTATATTGCAAGTATCTAATGCTAAATCATTTGTTTCGTCTTCAGTTGAAGCTATATCACTTATATCCCAAGTGTTTGAAACTGAATCATGTGATTCACTTGGATTTGAAGCTAACTCGTTTGTTTCGTCCGCATTTGAATCTATATCACTTATATCGCAGGTAATTGAAGCTAAATCATTTGTGTCGCATGGATTTGAAGCTAAACCTTCTACATAGCATTGATTTGAAACTGATTCATGTGATTCACTTGGATTTGAAGCTAACTCGTTTGTTTCGTCCGCATTTCAAGCTATATCACTTATATCGCAAGTAATTGAAGCTAAATCATTTGTTTCGCATGGAATTGAAGCTAAACCTCCTACATCGCATTGATTTGCAGCTAAATCATGTGTTCCGCAATGATTCGAAGCTAAATCATTTGTTTCGCACCTATTTGAAGCTATATCACTTGTATCGCAAGTATTTGACGAAAATTCATTTGTTTCGCATGGATTTGAAGCTATCTCGTTTAGCTCGCCTGCAGTTGAATCTATATCTTTTATATCGCAAGTATTTGAAGCTAAATCATTTGTTTCGCATGGATTTTGAAGCTAACTCGTTTGTTTCCTCTGCATTTGAACCTATATCACTTATATCGCAAGTATCTGAAGCTAAATCATTTGTTAAGCTTGAATTTGAAGCTACGCCTTCTACTTCGCATTGATTTGAAGCTAAATCATGTGTTTCGCTTGGATATTAAGCTAACTCGTTTGTTTCGTCCGCATTTGAAGCTGTATCACTTATATCGCAAGTAATTGAAGCTAAATCATTTGTGTCGCATGGATTTGAAGCTAAACCTTCTACATAGCATTGATTTGAAACTGAATCATGTGATTCACTTGGATTTGAAGGTAACTCGTTTGTTTCGTCCCCATTTGAAGCTATATCAATTATATCGCAGGTAATTGAAGCTAAATCATTTGTGACGCATGGATTTGAAGCTAAACCTTCTACATAGCATTGATTTGAAGCTAAATCATGTGTTTTGCATGGATTTGAAGCTAGCTCGATTGTTTCGTCTGCATTTCAAGCTATATCACATATATCCCAAGCGTTTGAAGCTAAATCATTTGTTTCGCATGGATTTCAAGCTAAACCTTCTACATGGCATTGATTTGCAGCTAAATCATTTGTGTCGCATGAATTTGAAGCTAAACCTTCTACATAGCATTGATTTGCTGCTAAATCATGTGTTTCACATGGATTTGAGGCTAACTCGTTTGTTTCGTCTGCATTTCAAGCTATATCACTTATATGCCAAGTGTTTGAAGCAAAATCATTTGTTTCGCGTGGAATTGAAGCTAAACCTACTACATCGCATTAGTTTTAACTAAATCATGTGTTTCGCATGGCATTGAAGCTAACTGGTTTGTTTCTCCTGCAGTTGAATCTATATCACTTATATCGCAAGTATTTGAAGCTAAATCATTTGTTCCGCATGGATTTGAATCTAACTCGTTTGTTTCGACTGCATTTCAAGCTATATCAATTATCTCGTAAGTATCTGAAGCTGAATCATCTGTTTCGTATGTATTCGAAGCTAAACCTTCTTCATCGCATTGATTTGAATCTAAACCATTTGTTTCGAATGATTTTGTAGCTAAACCATGTGTTTGGCATCAATTTGAACCAAAATCATGTGTATCGCATGCATTTGACGCTTCATCATGTGTTTCGCATGGATTTGAAGCTAAACCTTCTACATCGCATTGATTTGAAGCTGAATCATGTTTTTCGCTTGTAATGGAAGCTACCGCGTTTGTTTCGTCTGCATTTAAAGCTTTGTCACCTCTATCGCAAGTATTCGAAGCTAAATCATTTGCGTCTCATGGATTTTAAGCTAAACCTTCTACATAGCATTGATTTGAAGCTTAATCATGTGTTTTGCATGGAATTGAAGCTAGTTCGTTAGTTTCCCCTGCATTTGTAGCTATATCACTTATATCGCTCGTATCTGAAGCTAAATCATTTGATTCGCATGGATTTGATGCTAAGCCTTCTACATCGCATTGATTTGAAGCTAAACCTTCTACATCGCATTGACTTGAAGCTAAATCATGTGTTTCGCGTGGATTTGAAGCTAAGCCATCTAATTCGCATTTATTTGAAGCTAAATCATGTGTTTCGCATTGATTTGAAGCTAAATCATGTGTTTCGCATGGATTTGAAGCTAGCTCGATTGTTTCGTCTGCATTTGAAGCTATATCACTTATATCGCAAGTAATTGAAGCTAAATCATTTGTTTCGCATCGATTTGCAGCTAACTCGTTTGTTTCGTCTGCATTTGAAGCTTTATCAGTTATATCGCTAGTATCTGAATCTAAATCACTTGTTTCGTATGGATTTGAAGCTAAACTTTCTACATCGCATTGATTTCTAGCTAAATCATGTGTTTCGCATGGATTTGAAGCTAACTCGTTTGTTTCTCGTGCATTTGAAGCTATATCACTTATATCGCATGTATCTGATGCTACATCATTTGTGTCGCATGGACTTGAAGCTAAATCTTCTACATCGAATTGATTTGAAGCTAAACCTTCTACATCGCATTGATTTGAAGCTAAACCTTCTACATCGCATTGATTTGAAGCTAAACCTTCTACATCGCATTGATTTGAAGCTATACCTTCTACATCGCATTGATTTGAAGCTATACCTTCTACATCGCATTGATTTGAAGCTAAATCATGAGTGTCGCATGGAGTTGAAGCTAGCTCTTCTATTTCCTCTGCATTTGAACCTATATCACTTATATCGCAAGTATCTGATGATAAATCATTGGTTTCGCATGGATTTGAAGCTAAACCTTCTACATCGAATTGATTTGAAGCTAAATCATGTGATTCGCATGGATTCGAAGCTAAGCCTTCTACTTCGCATTGATTTGAAGTTAATCATGTGTTTCGCATGGATTTCAAGCTAGCTCGATTGTTTCGTCTGCATTTGAAGCTATATCACTTATATCCCATGCGTTTGAAGCTAAATCATTTGTTTCGCATGGATTTGAAGCTAAACCTTCTACATCGCATTGATTTGCAGCTAAATCATGTGTTTCGCATGGATTTGAAGCTAACTCGTTAGTTTCGTCTGCATTTGAAGCTATAGCACTTACATCGCAAGTATCTGAAGCTAAATCATTTGTTTCGCATGGATTTGAAGCTAAGCCTTCTACATCGCATTGATTTGAAGATAAATCATTTGTTTCGCATGGATTCTTGAGCTAGCTCGTTTGATTCGTTTGCATTTGAAGCTATATCACTTATAACCCAAGTATTTAAAGCTAAATAATTTGTTTCGCATGGATTTTGAAGCCAACTCATTTGATTCGTCTGCATTTGATGCTATATCACATATATCGCAATTATTTGAAGCTAAATCTTTGGTTCCGCATGGATTTGACGCTAAATCTTTGCTTCCGCATGGATTTGAAGCTAAACCTCCTACATCGCATTGATTTGAAGCTAAATCATGTATTTCGCTTGGATTTGAAGCTTAACCTTCTATTTCGCATTGATTCGAAGCAAAATCATGTGTATCGTATGGATTTTAAAGCTAACTCGTTTGATTCGACTGCATTTGTAATTATATCACTTATATCCCAAGTGTATGAAGCTAAATCATTTGTTTCGCATGGATTTGAAGCTAAATCTTCTCCTTCGCATTGATTTGGATCTAAATCATGTGTTTCGCATGGATTTGAAGCTAACTCGTTTGTTTCGACTGCATCTGAAGCTATATCATATTTATCGCAAGTATTAGAAGCTAAATCATTTGATCCGCATGGATTTGAAACTAAGCCTTCTACATCGCATTGATGTGAAGCTAAATCATGTGTTTCGCATGGAGTTGAAGCTAGCACGTTTGTTTCGTCTGCATTTGAAACTATATCACTTACATCGCAGGTATCTGAAGCTAAACCATTTGCTTCGCATTGATTTGAAGCTAAATCATGTGTCTACCTATGTGTGTACCTATATCACATATATCGCAAGTATGTGAAGCTAAATCATTTGTGTCGCTTGGATTTGAAGCTAAACCTTCTATATTAGCATTGATTTGAAGCTGAACCTTCTACATCGCATTGATTTGAAGCTAAACCTTCTACATCGCATTGATTTGAATCTAAACCTTCTACATCGCATTGATTTGAAGCTAAACCTTCTACATCGCATTGTTTTGAAGCTAAATCATGAGTGTCGCATGGAGTTGAAGCTAGCTCGTTTGTTTCGTATGCAATTGAACCTATATCACATATATCGCAAGTATCTGAAGCTAAATCATTTGTTTCGCATGGATTTGAAGCTAAACCTTCTACATCGCATCGATTTGAAGCTAAATCATGTGCTTCGCTTAGATTTGAAACTAACTCGTTTGATTCGGCTGCATGTGAAGCTATATCACTTATGTCGCAAGTATCTGAACCTAAATCATTTGTTTTTCATGGATTTGAAGCTAAGCCTTCTACCTCGCATTGATTTGAAGCTAAATCATGTGTATCGCATGGATTTTGAAGCTAACTCGTTTGATTCGTCTGCATTTGAATCTTTATCACTTATATCACAAGTGTTTGAAGATCAATCATTTGCTTCGCATGGATTTGAAGCTAATCCTTCTACCTCGCATTGATTTGAAGCTAAATCATGTGTTTCGCTTGGATATTAAGCTAACTCGTTTGTTTCGTGTGCATTTGAAGCTATATCATTTGTATCGCACATATCTGAAGCCAAATCATTTGTGTCCCATAGATTTGAAGCTAAACCTTCTACATCGAATTGATTTGAAGCTAAATCATGTGATTCGCATGGATTCGAAGCTAAGCCTTCTACTTCGCATTGATTTGAAGTTAATCATGTGTTTCGCATGGATTTCAAGCTAGCTCGATTGTTTCGTCTGCATTTGAAGCTATATAACTTATATCCCATGCGTTTGAAGCTAAATCATTTGTTTCGCATGGATTTGAAGCTAAACCTTCTACATCGCATTGATTTGCAGCTAAATCATGTGTTTCGCATGGATTTGAAGCTAACTCGTTAGTTTCGTCTGCATTTGAAGCTATAGCACTTACATCGCAAGTATCTGAAGCTAAATCATTTGTTTCGCATGGATTTGAAGCTAAGCCTTCTACATCGCATTGATTTGAAGATAAATCATTTGTTTCGCATGGATTCTTGAGCTAGCTCGTTTGATTCGTTTGCATTTGAAGCTATATCACTTATAACCCAAGTATTTAAAGCTAAATAATTTGTTTCGCATGGATTTTGAAGCCAACTCATTTGATTCGTCTGCATTTGATGCTATATCACATATATCGCAATTATTTGAAGCTAAATCTTTGGTTCCGCATGGATTTGACGCTAAATCTTTGCTTCCGCATGGATTTGAAGCTAAACCTCCTACATCGCATTGATTTGAAGCTAAATCATGTATTTCGCTTGGATTTGAAGCTTAACCTTCTATTTCGCATTGATTCGAAGCAAAATCATGTGTATCGTATGGATTTTAAAGCTAACTCGTTTGATTCGACTGCATTTGTAATTATATCACTTATATCCCAAGTGTATGAAGCTAAATCATTTGTTTCGCATGGATTTGAAGCTAAATCTTCTCCTTCGCATTGATTTGGATCTAAATCATGTGTTTCGCATGGATTTGAAGCTAACTCGTTTGTTTCGACTGCATCTGAAGCTATATCATATTTATCGCAAGTATTAGAAGCTAAATCATTTGATCCGCATGGATTTGAAACTAAGCCTTCTACATCGCATTGATGTGAAGCTAAATCATGTGTTTCGCATGGAGTTGAAGCTAGCACGTTTGTTTCGTCTGCATTTGAAACTATATCACTTACATCGCAAGTATCTCAAGCAAAATCATTTGTTTCGCATGGATTTGCAACTAAGCCTTCTACTTCGCATTGATTTGAAGATAAATCATGTGTATCGTATGGATTTTGAAGCTAACTCGTTTGATTGGTCTGCATTTGAAGCTATATCACTTAGATTCCAAGTGTTTGATGCTAAATAAATTTTTTTCGCATGGATTTGAAGCTAAACCTTCTACATCGCATTGATTTGCAGCTAAATGATGTGTTTCGCATGGATTTAAATCTAACGCGTTTGTTTTGCCTGCATTTGAAGCTATATCACTTACATCGCAGGTATCTGAAGCTAAACCATTTGCTTCGCATGGATTTGAAGCTAAACTTTCTTCATCGCATTAATTTGAAGCTAAATCATGTGTATCGCATGGATTTTGAAGCTGAGTCGTTTGATTCGTCTGCATTTGAATCTATGTCACTTATGTCACAAGTATCTGAATCTAAATCATTTGTTTCTCATGGATTTGAAGCTAAGCCTTCTACCTCGCATTGATTTGAAGCTAAATCATGTGTTTCGCTTGGATTTGAAGCTAAACCTTCTACATTGCATTGATTTGAAGATAAATCATGTGTTTCGCTTGGATTTCAAGCTTACTTGTTTGTTTTCTCTGCATTTGAAGCTATATCAATACTTTCGCAAATATCAGAAGCTTAATCATTTGTGTCGCATGGATTTGAAGCAAAGCCTTCTATTTCGCATTGATTTGAGGCTAAACCTTCTACATCGCATTGATTTGAAGCAAAATCATGTGTTTCGCATGGAGTTGAAGCTAACTCGTTTGATTCGTCTGCATTTGAAGCTATATCACTTATATCGCAAGTATTTGAAGCTAAATCATTTGATCCGCATGGATTTGAAGCTGAGCCTTCTACATCGCATTGATTTGAAGCTAAATCATGTGTTTCGCATGGATTTGAAGCTAAACCTTCTACATCGCATTTATTTGAGGATAAATCATGTGTTTCGCATGGAGTTGAAGCTAACTCGTTCGATTCGTCTGGATTTGAAGCTATATCACTTATATCGCAAGTATTTGAAGCTAAATCATTTGATCCGCATGGATTTGAAGCTGAGCCTTCTACATCGCATTGATTTGAAGCTAAATCATGTGTTTCGCTTGGATTTGAAGCTAAACCTTCTACATCGCATTGATTTGAAGATAAATCATGAGTTTCGCTTGGATTTGATTCTAACTCGTTAGTTTCGTCTGCATTTGAATCTATATCATTTATATCGCAAGTATCTGATGTTAAATCATTTGTTTCGCATGGATTTGAAGCTAAACCTTCTACATCGCATTGATTTGGAGCTAAGTCATGAGTGTCGCATGGAGTTGAGGCTACCTCGTTTGTTTCGTCTGCATTTGAAACTATATCACTTACATCGCAAGTATTTGAAGCTAAATCATTTGATCCGCATGGATTTGAAGCTGAGCCTTCTACATCGCATTGATTTGAAGCTAAATCATGTGTTTCGCTTGGATTTGAAGCTAAACCTTCTACAACGCATTGATTTGAAGATAAATCATGAGTTTCGCTTGGATTTGATTCTAACTCGTTTGTTTTGTCTGCATTTGAATCTATATCATTTATATCGCAAGTATCTGATGTTAAATCATTTGTTTCGCATGAATTTGAAGCTAAACCTTCTACATCGCATTGATTTGAAGCTAAATCATGAGTGTCGCATGGAGTTGAGGCTACCTCGTTTGTTTCGTCTGCATTTGAAACTATATCACTTACATCGCAAGTATTTGAAGCTAAACCATTTGTTTCGCATGGATTTGAATCTAAGCCTTCTGCTTCGCATTGATTTGATGCCAAATGGTTTGTTCCGCATGGATTTTGAAGCTAACTCGTTTGATTCGTCTACATTTGAAGCTATATCACTTATATCGCAATTTTATGGAGCTAAATCATTGATTCCGCATGGATTTGAAACTAAACCTTCTACATCGCATTGATTTGAAGCTAAATCATGTATCTCGCTTGGATTTGAAGCTAATCCTTCTACATAGCATTGATTTGAACCTTAATCATGTGTTTCGCATGGATGTGAAGCTAACTCGTTTGTTTCGTCTGCATTTGAAGATATATCACTTATATCACAAGTATTTGAATCTAAATCATTTGCTTCTCATGGATTTGAAGCTAAGCCTTCTACCTCGCATTGATTTGAGGCTAAATCATGTGTTTCGTATGGAGTTGAAGCTAGCTCGTTTGTTTCGACTGCATTTGAAACTATATCACTTACATCGCAAGTATCTCAAGCAAAATCATTTGTTTCGCATGTATTTGCAACTAAGCCTTCTACTTCGCATTGATTTGAAGATAAATCATTCGTTTCGTATGGATTTTTGAGCTAACTCGTTTGATTGGTCTGCATTTGAAGCTGTATCACTTAGATTCCAAGTGTTTGATGCTAAATAAATTTTTTTCGCATGGATTTGAAGCTAAACCTTCTACATCGCATTGATTTGCAGCTAAATGATGTGTTTCGCATGGATTTAAATCTAACGCGTTTGTTTTGCCTGCATTTGAAGCTATATCACTTACATCGCAGGTATCTGAAGCTAAACCATTTGCTTCGCATGGATTTGAAGCTAAACTTTCTTCATCGCATTAATTTGAAGCTAAATCATGTGTATCGCATGGATTTTGAAGCTGAGTCGTTTGATTCGTCTGCATTTGAATCTATGTCACTTATGTCACAAGTATCTGAATCTAAATCATTTGTTTCTCATGGATTTGAAGCTAAGCCTTCTACCTCGCATTGATTTGAAGCTAAATCATGTGTTTCGCTTGGATTTGAAGCTAAACCTTCTACATTGCATTGATTTGAAGATAAATCATGTGTTTCGCTTGGATTTCAAGCTTACTTGTTTGTTTTCTCTGCATTTGAAGGTATATCAATACTTTCGCAAATATCAGAAGCTTAATCATTTGTGTCGCATGGATTTGAAGCAAAGCCTTCTATTTCGCATTGATTTGAGGCTAAACCTTCTACATCGCATTGATTTGAAGCAAAATCATGTGTTTCGCATGGAGTTGAAGCTAACTCGTTTGATTCGTCTGCATTTGAAGCTATATCACTTATATCGCAAGTATTTGAAGCTAAATCATTTGATCCGCATGGATTTGAAGCTGAGCCTTCTACATCGCATTGATTTGAAGCTAAATCATGTGTTTCGCTTGGATTTGAAGCTAAACCTTCTACATCGCATTGATTTGAAGATAAATCATGAGTTTCGCTTGGATTTGATTCTAACTCGTTAGTTTCGTCTGCATTTGAATCTATATCATTTATATCGCAAGTATCTGATGTTAAATCATTTGTTTCGCATGGATTTGAAGCTAAACCTTCTACATCGCATTGATTTGAAGCTAAATCATGAGTGTCGCATGGAGTTGAGGCTACCTCGTTTGTTTCGTCTGCATTTGAAACTATATCACTTACATCGCAAGTATTTGAAGCTAAATCATTTGTTTCGCATGGATTTGAATTTAAGCCTTCTGCTTCGCATTGATTTGATGCCAAATGGTTTGTTTCGCATGGATTTTGAAGCTAACTCGTTTGATTCGTCTACATTTGAAGCTATATCACTTATATCGCAATTTTATGGAGCTAAATCATTGATTCCGCATGGATTTGAAACTAAACCTTCTACATCGCATTGATTTGAAGCTAAATCATGTATCTCGCTTGGATTTGAAGCTAATCCTTCTACATAGCATTGATTTGAACCTTAATCATGTGTTTCGCATGGATGTGAAGCTAACTCGTTTGTTTCGTCTGCATTTGAAGCTATATCACTTATATCACAAGTATTTGAAGCTAAATCATGTGTTTCGCTTGGATTTGAAGCTAAACCTTCTACATTGCATTGATTTGAAGATAAATCATGTGTTTCGCTTGGATTTCAAGCTTACTTGTTTGTTTTCTCTGCATTTGAAGCTATATCAATACTTTCGCAAATATCAGAAGCTTAATCATTTGTGTCGCATGGATTTGAAGCTAAGCCTTCTATTTCGCATTGATTTGAGGCTAAACCTTCTGCATCGCATTGATTTGAAGCAAAATCATGTGTTTCGCATGGAGTTGAAGCTAACTCGTTTGATTCGTCTGCATTTGAAGCTATATCACTTATATCGCAAGTATTTGAAGCGAAATCATTTGATCCGCATGGATTTGAAGCTGAGCCTTCTACATCGCATTGATTTGAAGCTAAATCATGTGTTTCGCATGGATTTGAAGCTAAACCTTCTACATCGCATTGATTTGAAGATAAATCATGAGTTTCGCTTGGATTTGATTCTAACTCGTTTGTTTCGTCTGCATTTGAATCTATATCATTTATATCGCAAGTATCTGATGTTAAATCATTTGTTTCGCATGGATTTGAAGCTAAACCTTCTACATCGCATTGATTTGAAGCTAAATCATGAGTGTCGCATGGAGTTGAGGCTACCTCGTTTGTTTCGTCTGCATTTGAAACTATATCACTTACATCGCAAGTATATCAATCAAAATCATTTGTTTCGCATGGATTTGCAACTAAGCCTTCTACTTCGCATTGATTTGAAGATAAATCATGTGTATCGTATGGATTTTGAAGCTAACTCGTTTGATTGGTGTGCATTTGAAGCTATATCACTTATATTCCAAGTGTGTGATGCTAAATAAATTTTTTTCGCATGGATTTGAAGCTAAACCTTCTACATCGCATTGATTTGCAGCTAAATGATGTGTTTCGCATGGATTTAAATCTAACGCGTTTGTTTTACCTGCATTTGAAGCTATATCACTTACATCGCAGGTATCTGAAACTAAACCATTTGCTTCGCATGGATTTGAAGCTAAACTTTCTTCATCGCATTAATTTGAAGCTAAATCATGTGTATCGCATGGATTTTGAAGCTGAGTCGTTTGATTCGTCTGCATTTGAAGCTATGTCACTTATATCACAAGTATCTCAATCTAAATCATTTGTTTCTCATGGATTTGAAGCTAAGCCTTCTACCTCGCATTGATTTGAAGCTAAATCATGTGTTTCGCTTGGATTTGAAGCTAAACCTTCTACATCGCATTGATTTGAAGATAAATCATTTGTTTCGCATGGATTTTTGAGCTAACTCGTTTGATTCGTCTGCATTTGAAGCTATATCACTTATATCGCAAGTATTTGAAGCTAAATCATTTGATCCGCATGGATTTGAAGCTGAGCCTTCTACATCGCATTGATTTGAAGCTAAATCATGTGTTTCGCATGGATTTGAAGCTAAACCTTCTACATCGCATTGATTTGAAGAAAAATCATGAGTTTCGCTTGGATTTGATTCTAACTCGTTTGTTTCGTCTGCATTTGAATCTATATCATTTATATCGCAAGTATCTGATGTTAAATCATTTGTTTCGCATGGATTTGAAGCTAAACCTTCTACATCGCATTGATTTGAAGCTATATCATGAGTGTCGCATGGAGTTTGAGTCTACCTCGTTTGTTTCGTCTGCATTTGAAACTATATCACTTACATCGCAAGTATCTGAAGCAAAATCATTTGTTTCGCATGGATTTGAATCTAAGCCTTCTTCTTCGCATTGATTTGAAGCTAAATCATTTGTTTCGCATAGATTTTGATGCCAACTCGTTTGATTCGTCTGCATTTGAATCTATATCATTTATATCGCAAGTATCTGATGTTAAATCATTTGTTTCGCATGGATTTGAAGCTAAACCTTCTACATCGCATTGATTTGAAGCTATATCATGAGTGTCGCATGGAGTTGAGTCTACCTCGTTTGTTTCGTCTGCATTTGAAACTATATCACTTACATCGCAAGTATCTGAAGCAAAATCATTTGTTTCGCATGGATTTGAATCTAAGCCATCTTCTTCGCATTGATTTGAAGCTAAATCATTTGTTTCGCATATATTTTGAAGCCAGCTCGTTTGATTCGTCTACATTTGAAGCTATATCACTTATATCGCAATTATTTGGAACTAAATCATTGATTCCGCATGAATTTGAAGCTAAACCTTCTACATCGCATTGATTTGCAGCTAAATGATCTGCTTCGCATGGATTTGAAGCTAACTCGTTAGTGTCGTCTGCATTTGAAGCTATATCACTTATATCGCTAGAATCTGTGGATAAATCATTTGTTTCGCATGGATTTGAAGCTAAACCTTCTACTTCGCATTGATTTGAAGCTAAATCATGTGTTTCGCTTGGATTTGAAGCTGTCTCGTTTGTTTCGTCTGCATTTGAAACTATATCACTTACATCGCAAGTATCTCAAGCAAAATTATTTGTTTCGCATGGATTTGCAACTAAGCCTTCTACTTCGCATTGGTTTGAAGATAAATCATTTGTTTAGCATGGATTTTTGAGCTAACTCGTTTGATTCGTTTGCATTTGAAGCTATATCACTTATAACCCAAATGTTTATAGCTATATAATTTGTTCCGAATGGTTTTGAAGCAAAACCTTCTACATCGCATTGATTTGAAGCTAAATCATGTGTTTCGCATGGATTTGAAGCTAGCTCGTTTGTTTCGCCTGCATTTGAAGCTATATCATATATATCGCAAGTATTTGAAGCTAAATCATTTGATCCGCATGGATTTGAAACTAAGCCTTCTACATCGCATTCATTTGATGCTAAATCATGTGTTTCGCTTGGATTTGAAGCTAAACCTTCTATTTCGCATTGATTTGAAGCTAAATCATCTGTATCGTATAGACTTTGAAGCTAACTCGTTTGATTCGTCTGCATTTGAAGCTATATCACTTATATTACAAGTGTTTGATGCTAAATAATTTTTTTCGCGTGGATCTGAAGGTAAATCTTCTACATCGCATTGATTTGAAGCTAAACCTTCTGCATCGCATTGACTTGAAGCTAAATCATGTGTTTCGCATGGATTTGAAGCTAACTCGTTTGTTTCGTCTGCATTTGAAGCTATATCACTTATATCGCTAGTATCTGAAGCTAAATTTTTTTTTCGCATGGATTTGAAGCTAAGCCTTCTACATCGCATTGATTAGAAGCTAAATCATGTTTTTCGCATGGAGATGAAGCTAGCTCTTTTGTCTCGCCTGCAGTTGTATCTATATCACTTCTATCGCAAGCATTTGAAGCTAAATCATTTGTTTTGCACGACTTTGAAGCTAATCCATGTGCTTCGCATGAATTTTAAGCTAAATCATTTGTTTCTCATGCAATTGAAGCTAACTGGTATGTTTTGCCTGCATTTGAAGCTATATCACTTATATCGCAAGTATTTGAAGAAAAATCATTTTTGTCGCATGGATTTGAGGCTATCTCGTTTATTTCGCCTGCAGTTGAATCTATATCACTTATATCGCAAGTATTTGAAGCTAAATCATTTGTTTGGCATGGATTTGAATCTAAGCCTTCTTCTTCGCATTGGTTTGAAGCTAAATCATTTGTTTCGCATAGATTTTGAAACCAACTCGTTTGATTCGTCTGCATTTGATGCTATATCACTCATGTCGCAATTATTTGAAGATAAATCTTTGGTTCCGCATGGATTTGAAGCTAAACCTTCAACATCGCATTGATTTGAAGCTAAATCATGTGTTTCGCTTGGATTTGAAGCTAAACCTTCTACTTCGCATTGATTTGAAGCTAAATCATGTGTTTCGCTTGGATTTGAAGCTGTCTCGTTTGTTTCGTCTGCATTTGAAACTATATCACTTACATCGCAAGTATCTCAAGCTAAATTATTTGTTTCGCATGGATTTGCAACTAAGCCTTCTACTTCGCATTGGTTTGAAGATAAATCATTTGTTTAGCATGGATTTTTGAGCTAACTCGTTTGATTCGTTTGCATTTGAAGCTATATCACTTATAACCCAAATGTTTATAGCTAAATAATTTGTTCCGAATGGATTTGAAGCTAAATCTTCTACATCGCATTGATTTGCAGCTAAATCATGTCTTTCGCATGGATTTGAAGCTAGCTCGTTTGTTTCGCCTGCATTTGAAGCTATATCATATATATCGCAAGTATCTGAAGCAAAATCATTTGTTTCGCATGGATTTGCAACTAAGCCTTCTACTTCGCATTGGTTTGAAGATAAATCATTTCTTTCGCATGGATTTTTAAGCTAACTCGTTTGATTCGTTTGCATTTGAAGCTATATCACTTAGAACCCAAGTATTTAAAGCTAAATAATTTGTTTCGCATGGATTTGAAGCAAAACCTTCTACATCGCATTCATTTGATGCTAAATCATTTGTTTCGCATGGATTTGAATCTAAGCCTTCTTCTTCGCATTGATTTGAAGCTAAATCATTTGTTTCGCATAGATTTTGAAGCCAACTCGTTTGATTCGTCAGCATTTGATGCTATATCACTCATATCGCAATTATTTGAAGCTAAATCTTTGGATCCGCATGGGTTTGAAGCTAAGCCTTCTACATCGCATTGATTAGAAGCTAAATCATGTGTTTCGCATGGAGATGAAGCTAGCTCTTTTGTCTCGCCTGCAGTTGAATCTATATCACTTATATCGCAAGTATTTGAAGCTAAATCATTTGTTTCGCATGGATTTGAATCTAAGCCTTCTGCTTCGCATTGATTTGATGCCAAATGATTTGTTTCGCATGGATTTTGAAGCTAACTCGTTTGATTCGTCTACATTTGAAGCTATATCACATATATCGCAATTATTTGGAGCTAAATCATTGATTCCGCATGGATTTGAAACTAAACCTTCTACATCGCATTGATTGGAAGCTAAATCATGTATCTCGCTTGGATTTGAAGCTAATCCTTCTACATAGCATTGATTTGGACCTTAATCATGTGTTTCGCATGGATGTGAAGCTAACTCGTTTGTTTCGTCTGCATTAGAAGCTATATCACTTATATCACAAGTATTTGAATCTAAATCATTTGTTTCTCATGGATTTGAAGCTAAGCCTTCTACCTCGCATTGATTTGAGGCTAAATCATGTGTTTCGCATGGAGTTGAAGCTAGCTCGTTTGTTTCGACTGCATTTGAAACTATATCTCTTACATCGCAAGTATCTGAAGTTAGATCAATTGTTTCGCATGTATTTGCAACTAAGCCTCCTACTTCGCATTGATTTGAAGATAAATCGTTCGTTTCGTATGGATTTTTGAGCTAACTCGTTTGATTCGTCTGCATTTGAAGCTATATCACTTATATCCCAAGTGTTTGAAGCTAAATAATTTGTTTCGCATGGATTTGAAGCCAACTCATTTGATTCGTCTGCATTTGATGCTATATCATATATATCGCAATTATTTGAAGCTAAATCTTTGGTTCCTCATGGATTTGAAGCTAAATCTTTGGTTCCGCATAGATTTGAAGCTAAACCTCCTACATGGCGTTGATTTGAAGCTAAATCATGTGTTTCGCTTGGATTTGAAGCTAAACCTTTTATTTCGCATTGATTTGAAGCTAAATCATGTGTTTCGCTTGTATTTGAAGCTAAACCTTCTATTTCGCACTGATTTGAAGCTAAATCATGTGTATCGTATGGATTTTGAAGCTAACTCGTTTGATTCGTCTGCATTTGAATCTATATCACTTATATTCCAAGTGTTTGATGCTAAATAATTTGTTTCGCATGGATTTGAAGCTAAACCTTCTGCATCGCATTGATTTGAAGCTAAATCATTTGTTTCGCATGGATTTGAAACTATGCCTTCTACATCGCATTGATTTGAAGATAAATCATTTGTTTCGCATGGATTTTTGTGCTAGCTCGTTTGATTCGTTTGCATTTGAAGCTATATCACTTATAACCCAAGTATTTAAAGCTAAATAATTTGTTTCGCATGGATTTTGAAGCCAACTCATTTGATTCGTCTGCATTTGATGCTATATCACATATATCGCAATCATTTGAAGCTAAATCTTTGGTTCCGCATGGATTTGAAGCTAAATCTTTGCTTCCGCATGGATTTGAAGCTAAACCTCCTACATCGCATTGATTTGAAGCTAAATCATGTATCTCGCTTGGATTTGAAGCTAATCCTTCTACATAGCATTGATTTGAACCTTAATCATGTGTTTCGCATGGATGTGAAGCTAACTCGTTTGTTTCGTCTGCATTTGAAGATATATCACTTATATCACAAGTATTTGAATCTAAATCATTTGCTTCTCATGGATTTGAAGCTAAGCCTTCTACCTCGCATTGATTTGAGGCTAAATCATGTGTTTCGTATGGAGTTGAAGCTAGCTCGTTTGTTTCGACTGCATTTGAAACTATATCACTTACATCGCAAGTATCTCAAGCAAAATCATTTGTTTCGCATGTATTTGCAACTAAGCCTTCTACTTCGCATTGATTTGAAGATAAATCATTCGTTTCGTATGGATTTTTGAGCTAACTCGTTTGATTGGTCTGCATTTGAAGCTGTATCACTTAGATTCCAAGTGTTTGATGCTAAATAAATTTTTTTCGCATGGATTTGAAGCTAAACCTTCTACATCGCATTGATTTGCAGCTAAATGATGTGTTTCGCATGGATTTAAATCTAACGCGTTTGTTTTGCCTGCATTTGAAGCTATATCACTTACATCGCAGGTATCTGAAGCTAAACCATTTGCTTCGCATGGATTTGAAGCTAAACTTTCTTCATCGCATTAATTTGAAGCTAAATCATGTGTATCGCATGGATTTTGAAGCTGAGTCGTTTGATTCGTCTGCATTTGAATCTATGTCACTTATGTCACAAGTATCTGAATCTAAATCATTTGTTTCTCATGGATTTGAAGCTAAGCCTTCTACCTCGCATTGATTTGAAGCTAAATCATGTGTTTCGCTTGGATTTGAAGCTAAACCTTCTACATTGCATTGATTTGAAGATAAATCATGTGTTTCGCTTGGATTTCAAGCTTACTTGTTTGTTTTCTCTGCATTTGAAGGTATATCAATACTTTCGCAAATATCAGAAGCTTAATCATTTGTGTCGCATGGATTTGAAGCAAAGCCTTCTATTTCGCATTGATTTGAGGCTAAACCTTCTACATCGCATTGATTTGAAGCAAAATCATGTGTTTCGCATGGAGTTGAAGCTAACTCGTTTGATTCGTCTGCATTTGAAGCTATATCACTTATATCGCAAGTATTTGAAGCTAAATCATTTGATCCGCATGGATTTGAAGCTGAGCCTTCTACATCGCATTGATTTGAAGCTAAATCTTGTGTTTCGCTTGGATTTGAAGCTAAACCTTCTACATCGCATTGATTTGAAGATAAATCATGAGTTTCGCTTGGATTTGATTCTAACTCGTTAGTTTCGTCTGCATTTGAATCTATATCATTTATATCGCAAGTATCTGATGTTAAATCATTTGTTTCGCATGGATTTGAAGCTAAACCTTCTACATCGCATTGATTTGAAGCTAAATCATGAGTGTCGCATGGAGTTGAGGCTACCTCGTTTGTTTCGTCTGCATTTGAAACTATATCACTTACATCGCAAGTATTTGAAGCTAAATCATTTGTTTCGCATGGATTTGAATTTAAGCCTTCTGCTTCGCATTGATTTGATGCCAAATGGTTTGTTTCGCATGGATTTTGAAGCTAACTCGTTTGATTCGTCTACATTTGAAGCTATATCACTTATATCGCAATTTTATGGAGCTAAATCATTGATTCCGCATGGATTTGAAACTAAACCTTCTACATCGCATTGATTTGAAGCTAAATCATGTATCTCGCTTGGATTTGAAGCTAATCCTTCTACATAGCATTGATTTGAACCTTAATCATGTGTTTCGCATGGATGTGAAGCTAACTCGTTTGTTTCGTCTGCATTTGAAGCTATATCACTTATATCACTAGTATTTGAAGCTAAATCATGTGTTTCGCTTGGATTTGAAGCTAAACCTTCTACATTGCATTGATTTGAAGATAAATCATGTGTTTCGCTTGGATTTCAAGCTTACTTGTTTGTTTTCTCTGCATTTGAAGCTATATCAATACTTTCGCAAATATCAGAAGCTTAATCATTTGTGTCGCATGGATTTGAAGCTAAGCCTTCTATTTCGCATTGATTTGAGGCTAAACCTTCTGCATCGCATTGATTTGAAGCAAAATCATGTGTTTCGCATGGAGTTGAAGCTAACTCGTTTGATTCGTCTGCATTTGAAGCTATATCACTTATATCGCAAGTATTTGAAGCTAAATCATTTGATCCGCATGGATTTGAAGCTGAGCCTTCTACATCGGATTGATTTAAAGCTAAATCATGTGTTTCGCATGGATTTGAAGCTAAACCTTCTACATCGCATTGATTTGAAGATAAATCATGAGTTTCGCTTGGATTTGATTCTAACTCGTTTGTTTCGTCTGCATTTGAATCTATATCATTTATATCGCAAGTATCTGATGTTAAATCATTTGTTTCGCATGGATTTGAAGCTAAACCTTCTACATCGCATTGATTTGAAGCTATATCATGAGTGTCGCATGGAGTTTGAGTCTACCTCGTTTGTTTCGTCTGCATTTGAAACTATATCACTTACATCGCAAGTATCTGAAGCAAAATCATTTGTTTCGCATGGATTTGAATCTAAGCCTTCTTCTTCGCATTGATTTGAAGCTAAATCATTTGTTTCGCATAGATTTTGATGCCAACTCGTTTGATTCGTCTGCATTTGAATCTATATCATTTATATCGCAAGTATCTGATGTTAAATCATTTGTTTCGCATGGATTTGAAGCTAAACCTTCTACATCGCATTGATTTGAAGCTATATCATGAGTGTCGCATGGAGTTGAGTCTACCTCGTTTGTTTCGTCTGCATTTGAAACTATATCACTTACATCGCAAGTATCTGAAGCAAAATCATTTGTTTCGCATGGATTTGAATCTAAGCCTTCTTCTTCGCATTGATTTGAAGCTAAATCATTTGTTTCGCATAGATTTTGAAGCCAGCTCGTTTGATTCGTCTACATTTGAAGCTATATCACTTATATCGCAATTATTTGGAACTAAATCATTGATTCCGCATGAATTTGAAGCTAAACCTTCTACATCGCATTGATTTGCAGCTAAATGATCTGCTTCGCATGGATTTGAAGCTAACTCGTTAGTGTCGTCTGCATTTGAAGCTATATCACTTATATCGCTAGAATCTGTGGATAAATCATTTGTTTCGCATGGATTTGAAGCTAAACCTTCTACTTCGCATTGATTTGAAGCTAAATCATGTGTTTCGCTTGGATTTGAAGCTGTCTCGTTTGTTTCGTCTGCATTTGAAACTATATCACTTACATCGCAAGTATCTCAAGCAAAATTATTTGTTTCGCATGGATTTGCAACTAAGCCTTCTACTTCGCATTGGTTTGAAGATAAATCATTTGTTTAGCATGGATTTTTGAGCTAACTCGTTTGATTCGTTTGCATTTGAAGCTATATCACTTATAACCCAAATGTTTATAGCTATATAATTTGTTCCGAATGGTTTTGAAGCAAAACCTTCTACATCGCATTGATTTGAAGCTAAATCATGTGTTTCGCATGGATTTGAAGCTAGCTCGTTTGTTTCGCCTGCATTTGAAGCTATATCATATATATCGCAAGTATTTGAAGCTAAATCATTTGATCCGCATGGATTTGAAACTAAGCCTTCTACATCGCATTCATTTGATGCTAAATCATGTGTTTCGCTTGGATTTGAAGCTAAACCTTCTATTTCGCATTGATTTGAAGCTAAATCATCTGTATCGTATAGACTTTGAAGCTAACTCGTTTGATTCGTCTGCATTTGAAGCTATATCACTTATATTACAAGTGTTTGATGCTAAATAATTTTTTTCGCGTGGATCTGAAGGTAAATCTTCTACATCGCATTGATTTGAAGCTAAACCTTCTGCATCGCATTGACTTGAAGCTAAATCATGTGTTTCGCATGGATTTGAAGCTAACTCGTTTGTTTCGTCTGCATTTGAAGCTATATCACTTATATCGCTAGTATCTGAAGCTAAATTTTTTTTTCGCATGGATTTGAAGCTAAGCCTTCTACATCGCATTGATTAGAAGCTAAATCATGTTTTTCGCATGGAGATGAAGCTAGCTCTTTTGTCTCGCCTGCAGTTGTATCTATATCACTTCTATCGCAAGCATTTGAAGCTAAATCATTTGTTTTGCACGACTTTGAAGCTAATCCATGTGCTTCGCATGAATTTTAAGCTAAATCATTTGTTTCTCATGGAATTGAAGCTAACTGGTATGTTTTGCCTGCATTTGAAGCTATATCACTTATATCGCAAGTATTTGAAGAAAAATCATTTTTGTCGCATGGATTTGAGGCTATCTCGTTTATTTCGCCTGCAGTTGAATCTATATCACTTATATCGCAAGTATTTGAAGCTAAATCATTTGTTTGGCATGGATTTGAATCTAAGCCTTCTTCTTCGCATTGGTTTGAAGCTAAATCATTTGTTTCGCATAGATTTTGAAACCAACTCGTTTGATTCGTCTGCATTTGATGCTATATCTCTCATGTCGCAATTATTTGAAGATAAATCTTTGGTTCCGCATGGATTTGAAGCTAAACCTTCAACATCGCATTGATTTGAAGCTAAATCATGTGTTTCGCTTGGATTTGAAGCTAAACCTTCTACTTCGCATTGATTTGAAGCTAAATCATGTGTTTCGCTTGGATTTGAAGCTGTCTCGTTTGTTTCGTCTGCATTTGAAACTATATCACTTACATCGCAAGTATCTCAAGCTAAATTATTTGTTTCGCATGGATTTGCAACTAAGCCTTCTACTTCGCATTGGTTTGAAGATAAATCATTTGTTTAGCATGGATTTTTGAGCTAACTCGTTTGATTCGTTTGCATTTGAAGCTATATCACTTATAACCCAAATGTTTATAGCTAAATAATTTGTTCCGAATGGATTTGAAGCTAAATCTTCTACATCGCATTGATTTGCAGCTAAATCATGTCTTTCGCATGGATTTGAAGCTAGCTCGTTTGTTTCGCCTGCATTTGAAGCTATATCATATATATCGCAAGTATCTGAAGCAAAATCATTTGTTTCGCATGGATTTGCAACTAAGCCTTCTACTTCGCATTGGTTTGAAGATAAATCATTTCTTTCGCATGGATTTTTAAGCTAACTCGTTTGATTCGTTTGCATTTGAAGCTATATCACTTAGAACCCAAGTATTTAAAGCTAAATAATTTGTTTCGCATGGATTTGAAGCAAAACCTTCTACATCGCATTCATTTGATGCTAAATCATTTGTTTCGCATGGATTTGAATCTAAGCCTTCTTCTTCGCATTGATTTGAAGCTAAATCATTTGTTTCGCATAGATTTTGAAGCCAACTCGTTTGATTCGTCAGCATTTGATGCTATATCACTCATATCGCAATTATTTGAAGCTAAATCTTTGGATCCGCATGGGTTTGAAGCTAAGCCTTCTACATCGCATTGATTAGAAGCTAAATCATGTGTTTCGCATGGAGATGAAGCTAGCTCTTTTGTCTCGCCTGCAGTTGAATCTATATCACTTATATCGCAAGTATTTGAAGCTAAATCATTTGTTTCGCATGGATTTGAATCTAAGCCTTCTGCTTCGCATTGATTTGATGCCAAATGATTTGTTTCGCATGGATTTTGAAGCTAACTCGTTTGATTCGTCTACATTTGAAGCTATATCACATATATCGCAATTATTTGGAGCTAAATCATTGATTCCGCATGGATTTGAAACTAAACCTTCTACATCGCATTGATTGGAAGCTAAATCATGTATCTCGCTTGGATTTGAAGCTAATCCTTCTACATAGCATTGATTTGGACCTTAATCATGTGTTTCGCATGGATGTGAAGCTAACTCGTTTGTTTCGTCTGCATTAGAAGCTATATCACTTATATCACAAGTATTTGAATCTAAATCATTTGTTTCTCATGGATTTGAAGCTAAGCCTTCTACCTCGCATTGATTTGAGGCTAAATCATGTGTTTCGCATGGAGTTGAAGCTAGCTCGTTTGTTTCGACTGCATTTGAAACTATATCTCTTACATCGCAAGTATCTGAAGTTAGATCAATTGTTTCGCATGTATTTGCAACTAAGCCTCCTACTTCGCATTGATTTGAAGATAAATCGTTCGTTTCGTATGGATTTTTGAGCTAACTCGTTTGATTCGTCTGCATTTGAAGCTATATCACTTATATCCCAAGTGTTTGAAGCTAAATAATTTGTTTCGCATGGATTTGAAGCCAACTCATTTGATTCGTCTGCATTTGATGCTATATCATATATATCGCAATTATTTGAAGCTAAATCTTTGGTTCCTCATGGATTTGAAGCTAAATCTTTGGTTCCGCATAGATTTGAAGCTAAACCTCCTACATGGCGTTGATTTGAAGCTAAATCATGTGTTTCGCTTGGATTTGAAGCTAAACCTTTTATTTCGCATTGATTTGAAGCTAAATCATGTGTTTCGCTTGTATTTGAAGCTAAACCTTCTATTTCGCACTGATTTGAAGCTAAATCATGTGTATCGTATGGATTTTGAAGCTAACTCGTTTGATTCGTCTGCATTTGAATCTATATCACTTATATTCCAAGTGTTTGATGCTAAATAATTTGTTTCGCATGGATTTGAAGCTAAACCTTCTGCATCGCATTGATTTGAAGCTAAATCATTTGTTTCGCATGGATTTGAAACTATGCCTTCTACATCGCATTGATTTGAAGATAAATCATTTGTTTCGCATGGATTTTTGTGCTAGCTCGTTTGATTCGTTTGCATTTGAAGCTATATCACTTATAACCCAAGTATTTAAAGCTAAATAATTTGTTTCGCATGGATTTTGAAGCCAACTCATTTGATTCGTCTGCATTTGATGCTATATCACATATATCGCAATCATTTGAAGCTAAATCTTTGGTTCCGCATGGATTTGAAGCTAAATCTTTGCTTCCGCATGGATTTGAAGCTAAACCTCCTACATCGCATTGATTTGAAGCTAAATCATGTATCTCGCTTGGATTTGAAGCTAATCCTTCTACATAGCATTGATTTGAACCTTAATCATGTGTTTCGCATGGATGTGAAGCTAACTCGTTTGTTTCGTCTGCATTTGAAGATATATCACTTATATCACAAGTATTTGAATCTAAATCATTTGCTTCTCATGGATTTGAAGCTAAGCCTTCTACCTCGCATTGATTTGAGGCTAAATCATGTGTTTCGTATGGAGTTGAAGCTAGCTCGTTTGTTTCGACTGCATTTGAAACTATATCACTTACATCGCAAGTATCTCAAGCAAAATCATTTGTTTCGCATGTATTTGCAACTAAGCCTTCTACTTCGCATTGATTTGAAGATAAATCATTCGTTTCGTATGGATTTTTGAGCTAACTCGTTTGATTGGTCTGCATTTGAAGCTGTATCACTTAGATTCCAAGTGTTTGATGCTAAATAAATTTTTTTCGCATGGATTTGAAGCTAAACCTTCTACATCGCATTGATTTGCAGCTAAATGATGTGTTTCGCATGGATTTAAATCTAACGCGTTTGTTTTGCCTGCATTTGAAGCTATATCACTTACATCGCAGGTATCTGAAGCTAAACCATTTGCTTCGCATGGATTTGAAGCTAAACTTTCTTCATCGCATTAATTTGAAGCTAAATCATGTGTATCGCATGGATTTTGGAGCTGAGTCGTTTGATTCGTCTGCATTTGAATCTATGTCACTTATGTCACAAGTATCTGAATCTAAATCATTTGTTTCTCATGGATTTGAAGCTAAGCCTTCTACCTCGCATTGATTTGAAGCTAAATCATGTGTTTCGCTTGGATTTGAAGCTAAACCTTCTACATTGCATTGATTTGAAGATAAATCATGTGTTTCGCTTGGATTTCAAGCTTACTTGTTTGTTTTCTCTGCATTTGAAGCTATATCAATACTTTCGCAAATATCAGAAGCTTAATCATTTGTGTCGCATGGATTTGAAGCAAAGCCTTCTATTTCGCATTGATTTGAGGCTAAACCTTCTACATCGCATTGATTTGAAGCAAAATCATGTGTTTCGCATGGAGTTGAAGCTAACTCGTTTGATTCGTCTGCATTTGAAGCTATATCACTTATATCGCAAGTATTTGAAGCTAAATCATTTGATCCGCATGGATTTGAAGCTGAGCCTTCTACATCGCATTGATTTGAAGCTAAATCATGTGTTTCGCTTGGATTTGAAGCTAAACCTTCTACATCGCATTGATTTGAAGATAAATCATGAGTTTCGCTTGGATTTGATTCTAACTCGTTAGTTTCGTCTGCATTTGAATCTATATCATTTATATCGCAAGTATCTGATGTTAAATCATTTGTTTCGCATGGATTTGAAGCTAAACCTTCTACATCGCATTGATTTGAAGCTAAATCATGAGTGTCGCATGGAGTTGAGGCTACCTCGTTTGTTTCGTCTGCATTTGAAACTATATCACTTACATCGCAAGTATTTGAAGCTAAATCATTTGTTTCGCATGGATTTGAATTTAAGCCTTCTGCTTCGCATTGATTTGATGCCAAATGATTTGTTTCGCATGGATTTTGAAGCTAACTCGTTTGATTCGTCTACATTTGAAGCTATATCACATATATCGCAATTATTTGTAGCTAAATCATTGATTCCGCATGGATTTGAAACTAAACCTTCTACATCGCATTGATTGGAAGCTAAATCATGTATCTCGCTTGGATTTGAAGCTAATCCTTCTACATAGCATTGATTTGGACCTTAATCATGTGTTTCGCATGGATGTGAAGCTAACTCGTTTGTTTCGTCTGCATTAGAAGCTATATCACTTATATCACAAGTATTTGAATCTAAATCATTTGTTTCTCATGGATTTGAAGCTAAGCCTTCTACCTCGCATTGATTTGAGGCTAAATCATGTGTTTCGCATGGAGTTGAAGCTAGCTCGTTTGTTTCGACTGCATTTGAAACTATATCTCTTACATCGCAAGTATCTGAAGTTAGATCAATTGTTTCGCATGTATTTGCAACTAAGCCTCCTACTTCGCATTGATTTGAAGATAAATCGTTCGTTTCGTATGGATTTTTGAGCTAACTCGTTTGATTCGTCTGCATTTGAAGCTATATCACTTATATCCCAAGTGTTTGAAGCTAAATAATTTGTTTCGCATGGATTTGAAGCCAACTCATTTGATTCGTCTGCATTTGATGCTATATCATATATATCGCAATTATTTGAAGCTAAATCTTTGGTTCCTCATGGATTTGAAGCTAAATCTTTGGTTCCGCATAGATTTGAAGCTAAACCTCCTACATGGCGTTGATTTGAAGCTAAATCATGTGTTTCGCTTGGATTTGAAGCTAAACCTTTTATTTCGCATTGATTTGAAGCTAAATCATGTGTTTCGCTTGTATTTGAAGCTAAACCTTCTATTTCGCACTGATTTGAAGCTAAATCATGTGTATCGTATGGATTTTGAAGCTAACTCGTTTGATTCGTCTGCATTTGAATCTATATCACTTATATTCCAAGTGTTTGATGCTAAATAATTTGTTTCGCATGGATTTGAAGCTAAACCTTCTGCATCGCATTGATTTGAAGCTAAATCATTTGTTTCGCATGGATTTGAAACTATGCCTTCTACATCGCATTGATTTGAAGATAAATCATTTGTTTCGCATGGATTTTTGTGCTAGCTCGTTTGATTCGTTTGCATTTGAAGCTATATCACTTATAACCCAAGTATTTAAAGCTAAATAATTTGTTTCGCATGGATTTTGAAGCCAACTCATTTGATTCGTCTGCATTTGATGCTATATCACATATATCGCAATCATTTGAAGCTAAATCTTTGGTTCCGCATGGATTTGAAGCTAAATCTTTGCTTCCGCATGGATTTGAAGCTAAACCTCCTACATCGCATTGATTTGAAGCTAAATCATGTGTTTCGCTTGGATTTGAAGCTAAACCTTCTATTTCGCATTGATTTGAAGCAAAATCATGTGTATCGTATGGATTTTAAAGCTAACTCGTTTGATTCGTCTGCATTTGAAATTATATCACTTATATCCCAAGTGTTTGAAGCTAAATCATTTGTTTCGCACGAATTTGAATCTAATCCATGTGTTTCGCATGAATTTTAAGCTAAATTAAGTGTTTCTCATGCAATTGAAGCTAACTGGTTTGTTTCGCTTGCATTTGAAACTATGTCACTTACATCGCAAGTATCTGATGTTAAATCATTTGTTTCGCATGGATTTAAAGCTAAACCTTCTACATCGCATTTATTTGCAGCTAAATTATGTGTTTCACATGGAGTTGAAGCTAACTCGTTTGTTTCGACTGCATTTGAAGCTATATCATATATATCGCAAGTATTTCAAGCTAAATCATTTGATCCGCATGGATTTGAAACTAAGCCTTCTACATAGCATTGATTTGAAGCTAAATCATGTGTTTCGCATGGAGTTGAAGCTAGCTCGTTTGTTTCGTCTGCATTTGAAACTATATCACTTACATCGCAAGTATCTCAAGCAAAATCATTTGTTTCGCATGGATTTGCTACTAAGCCTTCTACTTCGCATTGATTTGAAGATAAATCATGTGTATCGTATGGATTTTGAAGCTAACTCGTTTGATTCGTCTGCATTTGAAGCTATATCCCATATATTGCAAGTGTTTGATGCTAAATAAATTTTTTTCGCATGAATTTGAAGCTAAACCTTCTACATCGCATTGATTTGCAGCTAAATGATCTGCTTCGCATGGATTTGAAGCTAACTCGTTAGTGTCGTCTGCATTTGAAGCTATATCACTTATATCGCTAGAATCTGTAGATAAATCATTTGTTTCGCATGGATTTGAAGCTAAACCTTCTACTTCGCATTGATTTGAAGCTAAATCATGTGTTTCGCTTGGATTTGAAGCTGTCTCGTTTGTTTCGTCTGCATTTGAAACTATATCACTTACATCGCAAGTATCTCAAGCAAAATTATTTGTTTCGCATGGATTTGCAACTAAGCCTTCTACTTCGCATTGGTTTGAAGATAAATCATTTGTTTAGCATGGATTTTTGAGCTAACTCGTTTGATTCGTTTGCATTTAAAGCTATATCACTTATAACCCAAATGTTTATAGCTAAATAATTTGTTCCGAATGGTTTTGAAGCAAAACCTTCTACATCGCATTGATTTGAAGCTAAATCATGTGTTTCGCATTGATTTGAAGCTAAATCATAAGTTTTGCATGGATTAGAAGCTAACTCGTTTGAATCGCATGCATTTGAAGCTATATCATTTTTTATCGCAAGTATTTGAAGCTAAATCTTTTGTGTTGCATGGATTTGAAGCTAATCCTTATACTTCGCATTGATTTGAAGCTAAATCAAGTTTATCGCATGGATTTTGTGGCTAACTTGTTTGATCGTCTGCATTTGAAGCTATATCATTTATGTCGCAAGTATTTGAAGCTAAATCATGTATCTCGCTTGGATTTGAAGCTAATCCTTCTACATAGCATTGATTTGAAGCTAAATCATGTGTTTCGCATGGATTTGAAGCTAAACCTTCTACATCGCATTGATTTGAAGATAAATCATGAGTTTCGCTTGGATTTGATTCTAACTCGTTGGTTTCGTCTGCATTTGAATCTATATCATTTATATCGCAAGTATCTGATGTTAAATCATTTGTTTCGCATGGATTTGAAGCTAAACCTTCTACATCGCATTGATTTGAAGCTATATCATGAGTGTCGCATGGAGTTGAGTCCACCTCGTTTGTTTCGTCTGCATTTGAAACTATATCACTTACATCGCAAGTATCTGAAGCAAAATCATTTGTTTCGCATGGATTTGAATCTAAGCCTTCTTCTTCGCATTGATTTGAAGCTGAATCATTTGTTTCGCATAGATTTTGAAGCCAACTCGTTTGATTCGTCTGCATTTGATGCTATATCACTCATATCGCAATTATTTGAAGCTAAATCTTTGGATCCACATAGATTTGAAGCTAAGCCTTCTACATCGCATTGATTAGAAGCTAAATCATGTGTTTCGCATGGAGATGAAGCTAGCTCTTTTGTCTCGCCTACAGTGGGATCTATATCACTTATATCGCAAGTATTTGAAGCTAAATCATTTGTTTCGCATGGATTTGAATCTAAGCCTTCTGCTTCGCATTGATTTGATGCCAAATGATTTGTTTCGCATGGATTTTGAAGCTAACTCGTTTGATTCGTCTACATTTGAAGCTATATCACTTATATCGCAATTATTTGGAGCTAAATCATTGATTCCGCATGGATTTGAAACTAAACCTACTACATCGCATTGATTTGAAGCTAAATCATGTATCTCGCATGGATTTGAAGCTAATCCTTCTACATAGCATTGATTTGAACCTTAATCATGTGTTTCGTATGGATGTGAAGCTAACTCGTTTGTTTCGTCTGCATTTGAAGCTATATCACTTATATCACAAGTATTTGAATCTAAATCATTTGTTTCTCTTGGATTTGAAGCTAAGCCTTCTACATAGCATTGATTTGAAGCTAAATCATGTGTTTCGCATGGAGTTGAAGCTAGCTCGTTTGTTTCGTCTGCATTTGAAACTATATCACTTACATCGCAAGTATCTCAAGCAAAATCATTTGTTTCTCATGGATTTGCTACTAAGCCTTCTACTTCGCATTGATTTGAAGATAAATCATGTGTATCGTATGGATTTTGAAGCTAACTCGTTTGATTCGTCTGCATTTGAAGCTATATCAGTTATATTGCAAGTGTTTGATGCTAAATAAATTTTTTTCGCATGAATTTGAAGCTAAACCTTCTACATCGCATTGATTTGAAGCTAAACCTTCTGCATCGCATTGACTTGAAGCTAAATCATGTGTTTCGCATGGATTTGAAGCTAACTCGTTTGTTTCGTCTGCATTTGAAGCTATATCACTTATATCGCTAGTATCTGAAGCTAAATTTTTTTTTGTCGCATGGATTTGAGGCTATCTCGTTTATTTCGCCTGCAGTTGAATCTATATCACTTATATCGCAAGTATTTGAAGCAGAATCATTTGTTTGGCATGGATTTGTATCTAAGCCTTCTTCTTCGCATTGATTTGAAGCTAAATCATTTGTTTCGCATAGATTTTGAAACCAACTCGTTTGATTCGTCTGCATTTGTTGCTATATCACTCATTTCGCAATTATTTGAACATAAATCTTTGGTCCCGCATGGATTTGAAGCTAAACCTTCAACATCGCATTGATTTGAAGCTAAATCATGTGTTTCGCTTGGATTTGAAGCTAAACCTTCTACATAGCATTGATTTGAAGCTTAATCATGTGTTTTGCATGGATTTGAAGCTAACTCATTTGTTTCCCCTCCATTTGAAGCTATATCACTGATATCGCAAGTATCTGATGTTAAATCGTTTGTTTCGCATGGATTTGAAGCTAAACCTTCTACATCGCATTCATTTGCAGCTAAATCATATGTTTCGCAAGGATTTGAAACTAACTCGTTTGTTTCGCCTGCATTTGAATCTATGTCACTTATATCGCAAGTATCTGAAGTTAAATCATTTGTTTCGCATGGATTTGAAACTAAATCTTCTACATCGCATTGATTTGCAGATAATCATGTGTTTCGCATGGATTTGAAGCTAGCTCCTTTGTTTCGCCTGCATTTGAAGCTATATCATATATATCGCAAGTATCTGAAGCAAAATCATTTGTTTCGCATGGATTTGAATCTAAGGCTTCTTCTTCGCATTGATTTGAAGCTAAATCATTTGTTTCGCATAGATTTTGAACCCAACTCGTTTGATTCGTCTGCATTTGATGCTATATCACTCATATCGAAATTATTTGAAGCTAAATCTTTGGATCCGCATGGATTTGAAGCTAAGCCTTCTACCTCGCATTGATTTGAGGCTAAATCATGTGTTTCGCATGGAGTTGAAGCTAGCTCGTTTGTTTCGACTGCATTTGAAACTATATCACTTACATCGCAAGTATCTGAAGTTAGATCAATTGTTTCGCATGTATTTGCAACTAAGCCTCCTACTTCGCATTGATTTGAAGATAAATCATTCGTTTCGTAAGGATTTTTGAGCTAACTCGTTTGATTCGTCTGCATTTGAAGCTATATCACTTATATCCCAAGTGTTTGAAGCTAAATAATTTGTTTCGCATGGATTTGAAGCCAACTCATTTGATTCGTCTGCATTTGATGCTATATCATATATATCGCAATTATTTGAAGCTAAATCTTTGGTTCCTCATGGATTTGAAGCTAAATCTTTGGTTCCGCATAGATTTGAAGCTAAACCTCCTACATCGCATTGATTTGAAGCTAAATCATGTGTTTCGCTTGGATTTGAAGCTAAACCTTCTATTTCGCATTGATTTGAAGCTAAATCATGTGTTTCGCTTGTATTTGAAGCTAAACCTTCTATTTCGCACTGATTTGAAGCTAAATCATGTGTATCGTATGGATTTTGAAGCTAACTCGTTTGATTCGTCTGCATTTGAATCTATATCACTTATATTCCAAGTGTTTGATGCTAAATAATTTTTTCACATGGATTTGAAGTTAAACCTTCTACATCGCATTGATTTGAAGCTAAATCATGTGTATCGTATGGATTTTGAAGCTAACTCGTTTGATTCGTCTGCATTTGAATCTATATCACTTATATTCCAAGAGTTTGATGCTAAATAATTTTTTCGCATGGATTTGAAGTTAAACCTTCTACATCGCATTGATTTGAAGTTAAACCTTCTGCATCGCATTGATGTGAAGCTAAATCATGTGTTTCGCTTGTATTTGAAGCTAAACCTTCTATTTCGCACTGATTTGAAGCTAAATCATGTGTATCGTATGGATTTTGAAGCTAACTCGTTTGATTCGTCTGCATTTGAATCTATATCACTTATATTCCAAGTGTTTGATGCTAAATAATTTTTTCACATGGATTTGAAGTTAAACCTTCTACATCGCATTGATTTGAAGCTAAATCATGTGTATCGTATGGATTTTGAAGCTAACTCGTTTGATCGTCTGCATTTGAAGCTATATCACTTATATCCCAAGTGTTTGAAGCTAAATTATTTGTTAAGCATGAATTTGAAGGTAAACCTTCTACATTACATTGATTTGAAGCTAAATCATGAGTTTCGCATGGATTAGAAGCTAACTCGTTTGTTTCGCCTGCATTTGAAGCTATATCATTTATATCGCAAGTATTTGAAGCTAAATCATTTGTGTTCCACGGATTTGAAGCTAATCCTCCTACTTCGCATTGATTTGAAGCTAAATCAAGTTTATGGCATGGATTTTGAAGCTAACTCGTTTGATCGTCTGCATTTGAAGCTATATCACGTATATCCCAAGTGTTTGAAGCTAAATCATTTATTGCCCGTGGATTTGAAGGTAAACCTTCTACATCGCATTGATTTGAAGCTAAATCATGAGTTTCGCATGGATTAGAAGCTAACTCGTTTGTTTCGCCTGAATTTGAAGCTATATCATTTATATCGCAAGTATTTGAAGCTAAGTCGTTTGTGTTGCACGGATTTGAAGCTAATCCTTCTACTTCGCATTGATTTGAAGCTAAATCAAGTTTATCACATGGAATTTGAAGCTAACTCGTTTGATCGTCTGCATTTGAAGCTATATCACTTATATCCCAAGTGTTTGAACCTAAATCATTTGTTGCCCATGGATTTGATGGTGAACCTTCTACATCGCATTGATTTGAATCTAAATAATGAGTTTCGCATGGATTAGAAGCTAACTCGTTTGTTTCGCCTGCATCTGAAGCTATATCATTTATATCGCAAGTATTTGAAGCTAAATCATTTGTGTTGCATGGATTTGAATCTAATCCTACTACTTCGCATTGATTTGAAGCTAAATCAAGTCTATCGCATGGATTTTGAAGCTAACTCGTTTGATCGTCTGCACTTGAAGCTATATCACTTATATCCCAAGTATTTGAAGCTAAATCATTTGTGTTCCACGGATTTGAAGCTAATCCTCCTACTTCGCATTGATTTGAAGCTAAATCAAGTTTATGGTATGGATTTTGAAGCTAACTCGTTTGATTGTCTGCATTTGAAGCTATTTCACGTATATCCCAAGTGTTTGAAGCTAAATCATTTATTGCCCGTGGATTTGAAGGTAAACCTTCTACATCGCATTGATTTGAAGCTAAATCATGAGTTTCGCATGGATTAGAAGCTAACTCGTTTGTTTCGCCTGAATTTGAAACTATATCATTTATATCGCAAGTATTTGAAGCTAAATCGTTTGTGTTGCACGGATTTGAAGCTAATCCTTCTACTTCGCATTGATTTGAAGCTAAATCAAGTTTATCACATGGATTTTGAAGCTAACTCGTTTGATCGTCTGCATTTGAAGCTATATCACTTATATCCCAAGTGTTTGAACCTAAATCATTTGTTGCCCATGGATTTGATGGTGAACCTTCTACATCGCATTGATTTGAATCTAAATAATGAGTTTCGCATGGATTAGAAGCTAACTCGTTTGTTTCGCCTGCATTTGAAGCTATATCATTTATATCGCAAGTATTTGAAGCTAAATCATTTGTGTTGCATGGATTTGAATCTAATCCTACTACTTCGCATTGATTTGAAGCTAAATCAAGTCTATCGCATGGATTTTGAAGCTAACTCGTTTGATCGTCTGCATTTGAAGCTATATCACTTATATCCCAAGTATTTGAAGCTAAATCATTTGTGTTCCACGGATTTGAAGCTAATCCTCCTACTTCGCATTGATTTGAAGCTAAATCTAGTTTATCGCATGGATTTTGAAGCTAACTCGTTTGATCGTATGCATTTGAAGCTATATCACTTATATCCCAAGTGTTTGAAGCTAAATCATTTGTGTTCCACGGATTTGAAGCTAATCCTTCTACTTCGTATTGATATGAAGCTAAATCAAGTTTATCGCATGGATTTTGAAGCTAACTCGTTTGATCGTCTGCATTTCAAGATATATCACTTATATCCCAAGTGTTTGTAGCTAAATCACTTGTTGCACATGGATTTGAAGGTGAACCTTCTACATCGCATTGATTTGAATCTAAATCATGAGTTTCGCATGGATTAGAAACTAACTCGTTTGTTTCGTCTGCATTTGAAGCTATATCATTTATATCGCAAGTATTTGAAGCTAAATCATTTGTGTTACACGGATTTGAAGCTAATCCTTCTACTTCGTATTGATATGAAGCTAAATCAAGTTTATCGCATGGATTTTGAAGCTAACTCGTTTGATCGTCTGCATTTGAAGCTATATCATTTATATCGCAAGTATTTGAAGCTAAATCATCTGTGTTCCACGGATTTGAAGCTAATCCTCCTACTTCGCATTGATTTGAAGCTAAATCAAGTTTATGGCATGGATTTTGAAGCTAACTCGTTTGATCGTCTGCATTTGAAGCTATATCACGTATATCCCAAGTGTTTGAAGCTAAATCATTTATTGCCCGTGGATTTGAAGGTAAACCTTCTACATCGCATTGATTTGAAGCTAAATCGTGAGTTTCGCATGGATTAGAAGCTAACTCGTTTGTTTCGCCTGAATTTGAAGCTATATCATTTATATCGCAAGTATTTGAAGCTAAATCGTTTGTGTTGCACGGATTTGAAGCTAATCCTTCTACTTCACATTGATTTGAAGCTAAATCAAGTTTATCACATGGATTTTGAAGCTAACTCGTTTGATCGTCTGCATTTGAAGCTATATCACTTATATCCCAAGTGTTTGAACCTAAATCATTTGTTGCCCATGGATTTGATGGTGAACCTTCTACATCGCATTGATTTGAATCTAAATAATGAGTTTCGCATGGATTAGAAGCTAACTCGTTTGTTTCGCCTGAATTTGAAACTATATCATTTATATCGCAAGTATTTGAAGCTAAATCGTTTGTGTTGCACGGATTTGAAGCTAATCCTTCTACTTCGCATTGATTTGAAGCTAAATCAAGTTTATCACATGGATTTTGAAGCTAACTCGTTTGATCGTCTGCATTTGAAGCTATATCACTTATATCCCAAGTGTTTGAACCTAAATCATTTGTTGCCCATGGATTTGATGGTGAACCTTCTACATCGCATTGATTTGAATCTAAATAATGAGTTTCGCATGGATTAGAAGCTAACTCGTTTGTTTCGCCTGCATTTGAAGCTATATCATTTATATCGCAAGTATTTGAAGCTAAATCATTTGTGTTGCATGGATTTGAATCTAATCCTACTACTTCGCATTGATTTGAAGCTAAATCAAGTCTATCGCATGGATTTTGAAGCTAACTCGTTTGATCGTCTGCATTTGAAGCTATATCACTTATATCCCAAGTATTTGAAGCTAAATCATTTGTGTTCCACGGATTTGAAGCTAATCCTCCTACTTCGCATTGATTTGAAGCTAAATCTAGTTTATCGCATGGATTTTGAAGCTAACTCGTTTGATCGTATGCATTTGAAGCTATATCACTTATATCCCAAGTGTTTGAAGCTAAATCATTTGTGTTCCACGGATTTGAAGCTAATCCTTCTACTTCGTATTGATATGAAGCTAAATCAAGTTTATCGCATGGATTTTGAAGCTAACTCGTTTGATCGTCTGCATTTCAAGATATATCACTTATATCCCAAGTGTTTGTAGCTAAATCACTTGTTGCACATGGATTTGAAGGTGAACCTTCTACATCGCATTGATTTGAATCTAAATCATGAGTTTCGCATGGATTAGAAACTAACTCGTTTGTTTCGTCTGCATTTGAAGCTATATCATTTATATCGCAAGTATTTGAAGCTAAATCATTTGTGTTACACGGATTTGAAGCTAATCCTTCTACTTCGTATTGATATGAAGCTAAATCAAGTTTATCGCATGGATTTTGAAGCTAACTCGTTTGATCGTCTGCATTTGAAGCTATATCATTTATATCGCAAGTATTTGAAGCTAAATCATCTGTGTTCCACGGATTTGAAGCTAATCCTCCTACTTCGCATTGATTTGAAGCTAAATCAAGTTTATGGCATGGATTTTGAAGCTAACTCGTTTGATCGTCTGCATTTGAAGCTATATCACGTATATCCCAAGTGTTTGAAGCTAAATCATTTATTGCCCGTGGATTTGAAGGTAAACCTTCTACATCGCATTGATTTGAAGCTAAATCGTGAGTTTCGCATGGATTAGAAGCTAACTCGTTTGTTTCGCCTGAATTTGAAGCTATATCATTTATATCGCAAGTATTTGAAGCTAAATCGTTTGTGTTGCACGGATTTGAAGCTAATCCTTCTACTTCACATTGATTTGAAGCTAAATCAAGTTTATCACATGGATTTTGAAGCTAACTCGTTTGATCGTCTGCATTTGAAGCTATATCACTTATATCCCAAGTGTTTGAACCTAAATCATTTGTTGCCCATGGATTTGATGGTGAACCTTCTACATCGCATTGATTTGAATCTAAATCATGAGTTTCGTATGGATTAGAAGCTAACTCGTTTGTTTCGCCTGCATTTGAAGCTATATCATTTATATCGCAAGTATTTGAAGCTAAATCATTTGTGTTGCATGGATTTGAATCTAATCCTACTACTTCGCATTGATTTGAAGCTAAATCAAGTCTATCGCATGGATTTTGAAGCTAACTCGTTTGATCGTCTGCATTTGAAGCTATATCACTTATATCGCAAGTGTTTGAAGCTAAATTATTTATTAAGCATGGATTTGAAGGTAAACGTTCTACATATTGATTTGAAGCTAAATCATGAGTTTCGCATGGATTAGAAGCTAACTCGTTTGTTTCGCCTGCATTTGAAGCTATATCACATATATCGCAAGTACTTGAAGCTAAATCATTTGTGTTGCATGGATTTGAAGCTAATCCTTCTACTTCGCATTGATTTGAAGCTAAATCAAGTTTATCGCATGGATTTTGAAGCTAACTCGTTTGATCGTCTGCATTTGAAGCTATATCATTTATATCGCAAGTATTTGAAGCTAAATCATTTGTGTTGCATGGATTTGAATCTAATCCTACTACTTCGCATTGATTTGAAGCTAAATCAAGTTTATCGCATGGATTTTGAAGCTAACTCGTTTGATCGTCTGCATTTGAAGCTATATCACTTATATCGCAAGTGTTTGAAGCTAAATTATTTATTAAGCATGGATTTGAAGGTAAACGTTCTACATATTGATTTGAAGCTAAATCATGAGTTTCGCATGGATTAGAAGCTAACTCGTTTGTTTCGCCTGCATTTGAAGCTATATCACATATATCGCAAGTACTTGAAGCTAAATCATTTGTGTTGCATGGATTTTAAGCTAATCCTTCTACTTCGCATTGATTTGAAGCTAAATCAAGTTTATCGCATGGATTTTGAAGCTAACTCGTTTGATCGTCTGCATTTGAAGCTATATCACTTATATCCTAAGTGTTTGAAGCTAAATTATTTGTTAAGCATGAATTTGTAGGTAAACCTTCTACATTACATTGATTTGAAGCTAAATCATGAGTTTCGCATGGATTAGAAGCTAACTCATTTGTTTCGCCTGCATTTGAAGCTATATCACCTATATCGCAAGTATCTGATGCTAAATCATTTGTTTCGCATGAATTTGATGCTAAACCTTCTACTTCTCATTGATTTTCAGCTAAATCAAGTGCATGGCATGGATTTGAAGATAACTCGTTTGTTTCTTCTGCATTTGAAGCTATATCACTTATATCGCAAGTGTCTGAAGCTAAATCACTTGTTTCGCGTGGACTTGAAGCTAACTCGTTTGATCGTCTGCATTTGAAGCTATATCACTTATATCCCAAGTGTTTGAAGCTAAATCATTTGTGTTGCATGGATTTCAAGCTCATCCTTCTACTTCGCATTGATTTGAAGCTAAAACAAGTTTATCGCATGGATTTTGAAGCTAACTCGTTTGATCGTATGCATTTGAAGCTATATCACTTATATCCCAAGTGTGTGAAGCTAAATCATTTGTTGCACATGGATTTGAAGGTGAACCTTCTACATCGCATTGATTTGAATCTAAATCATGAGTTTCGCATGGATTAGAAACTAACTCGTTTGTTTCGTCTGCATTTGAAGCTATATCATTTATATCGCAAGTATTTGAAGCTAAATCATTTGTCTTCCACGGATTTGAAGCTAATCCTTCTACTTCGTATTGATATGAAGCTAAATCAAGTTTATCGCATGGATTTTGAAGCTAACTCGTTTGATCGTCTGCATTTGAAGCTATATCACTTATATCCCAAGTGTTTGAAGCTAAATTATTTGTTGCCCATGGATTTGATGGTGAACCTTCTACATCGCATTGATTTGAAGCTAAATCATGAGTTTCGCATGGATTAGAAGCTAACTCGTTTGTTTCGCCTGCATTTGAAGCTATATCATTTATATCGCAAGTATTTGAAGCTAAATCATTTGTGTTGCATGGATTTGAAGCTAATCCTTCTACTTCGCATTGATTTGAAGCTAAATCAAGTTTATCGCATGGATTTTGAAGCTAACTCGTTTGATCGTCTGCATTTGAAGCTATATCACTTATATCCCAAGTGTTTGAAGCTAAATTATTTGTTAAGCATGAATTTGAAGGTAAACCTTCTACATTACATTGATTTGAAGCTAAATCACGAGTTTCGCATGGATTAGAAGCTAACTCATTAGTTTCGCCTGCATTTGAAGCTATATCATCTATATCGCAAGTATCTGATGCTAAATCATTTGTTTCGCATGAATTTGATGCTAAACCTTCTACATCTCATTGATTTTCAGCTAAATCAAGTGCATGGCATGGATTTGAAGATAACTCGTTTGTTTCTTCTGCATTTGAAGCTATATCACTTATATCGCAAGTGTCTGAAGCTAAATCACTTGTTTCGCGTGGTCTTGAAGCTAACTCGTTTGATCGTCTGCATTTGAAGCTATATCACTTATATCCCCACTTATATTATAAGTGTTTGAAGCTAAATCATTTGTTGCGCATGGATTTGAAGGTGAACCTTCTACATCGCATTGAATTGAAGCTAAATCATGAGTTTCGCATGGATTAGAAGCTAACTCGTTTGCTTCGCCTGCATTTGAAGCTATATCATTTATATCGCAAGTATTTGAAGCTAAATTATTTGTGTTGCATGGATTTTAAGCTAATCCTTCTACTTCGCATTGATTTGAAGCTAAATCAAGTTTATCGCATGGATTTTGAAGCTAACTCGTTTGATCGTCTGCATTTGAAGCTATATCACTTATATCGCAAGTGTTTGATGCTAAATTATTTATTAAGCATGGATTTGAAGGTAAACGTTCTACATATTGATTTGAAGCTAAATCATGAGTTTCGCATGGATTAGAAGCTAACTCGTTTGTTTCGCCTGCATTTGAAGCTATATCATTTATATCGCAAGTATTTGAAGCTAAATCATTTGTGTTGCATGGATTTGAATCTAATCCTACTACTTCGGATTGATTTGAAGCTAAATCAAGTTTATCGCATGGATTTTGAAGCTAACTCGTTTGATCGTCTGCATTTGAAGCTATATCACTTATATCCCAAGTGTTTGAAGCTAAATTATTTGTTAAGCATGAATTTGAAGGTAAACCTTCTACATTACATTGATTTGAAGCTAAATCATGAGTTTCGCATGGATTAGAAGCTAACTCATTTGTTTCGCCTGCATTTGAAGCTATATCATCTATATCGCAAGTATCTGATGCTAAATCATTTGTTTCGCATGAATTTGATGCTAAATCTTCTACATCTCATTGATTTTCAGCTAAATCAACTGCATGGCATGGATTTGAAGATAACTCGTTTGTTTCTTCTGCATTTGAAGCTATATCACTTATATCGCAAGTGTCTGAAGCTAAATCACTTGTTTCGCGTGGACTTGAAGCTAACTCGTTTGATCGTCTGCATTTGAAGCTATATCACTTATATCCCAAGTGTTTGAAGCTAAATCATTTGTTGCGCATGGATTTGAAGGTGAACCTTCTACATCGCATTGAATTGAAGCTAAATCATGAGTTTCGCATGGATTAGAAGCTAACTCGTTTGCTTCGCCTGCATTTGAAGCTATATCATTTATATCGCAAGTATTTGAAGCTAAATCATTTGTGTTCCACGGATTTGAAGCTAATCCTTCTACTTCGTATTGATATGAAGCTAAATCGAGTTTATCGCATGGATTTTGAAGCTAACTCGTTTGATCGTCTGCATTTCAAGCTATATCACTTATATCGCAAGTGTTTGAAGCTAAATTATTTATTAAGCATGGATTTGAAGGTAAACGTTCTACATATTGATTTGAAGCTAAATCATGAGTTTCGCATGGATTAGAAGCTAACTCGTTTGTTTCGCCTGCATTTGAAGCTATATCATTTATATCGCAAGTACTTGAAGCTAAATCATTTGTGTTGCATGGATTTGAAGCTAATCCTTCTACTTCGCATTGATTTGAAGCTAAATCAAGTTTATCGCATGGATTTTGAAGCTAACTCGTTTGATCGTCTGCATTTGAAGCTATATCACTTGTATCCCAAGTGTTTGAAGCTAAATCATTTGTTAAGCATGGATTTGAAGGTAAACCTTCTACATCGCATTGATTTGAAGCTAAATCACGAGTTTCGCATGGATTACAAGCTAACACGTTTGTTTCGCCTGCATTTGAAGCTATATCATTTATATCGCAAGTATTTGAAGCTAAATCATTTGTGTTGCATGGATTTTAAGCTAATCCTTCTACTTCGCATTGATTTGAAGCTAAATCAAGTTTATCGCATGGATTTTCAAGCTAACGCGTTTGTTCGTCTGCATTTGAAGCTATATCACGTATATCCCAAGTGTTTGAAGCTAAATCATTTGTTAATCATGGATTGGAAGGTAAACCTTCTACATCGCATTGATTTGAAGCTAAATCACGAGTTTCGCATGGATTACAAGCTAACACGTTTGTTTCGCCTGCATTTGAAGCTATATCATTTACATCGCAAGTATTTGAAGCTAAATCATTTGTTTCGCATGGATTTGAAGGTAAACCTTCTACATCGCATTGATTTGAAGCTAAATCATGTGTTTCGCATAGATATGAAGCTAACTCGTTTGTTTCGTCTGCATTTGAAGCTGTATCCTTTATACCGCAAGTATCTGAACCTAAATCATTTGTTTCGCATGGATTTGAAGCTAAACCTACTACATCGCATTGATTTTCAGCTAAATCAAGTGCATGGCATGGATTTGAAGATATCTCGTTTGTGTCTTCTGCATTTGAAGCTATATCACTTATATCGCAAATGTCTGAAGCTAAATCACTTGTTTCGCGTGGACTTGAAGCTAACTCGTTTGATCGTCTGCATTTGAAGCTATATCACTTATATCCCAAGTGACTGAAACTAAATCATTTGTGTTGCATGGATTTGAAGCTAATCCTTCTACTTCGCATTGATTTGAAGCTAAATTAAGTTTGTCGCATGGATTTTGAAGCTAACTCGTTTGATCGTCTGCATTGAAGCTATATCACTTATATCCCAAGTGTTTGAAGCTAAATTATTTGTTAAGCATGGATTTGCAGGTAAACCTTCTACATCGAATTGATTTGAAGCTAAATCATGAGTATCGCATGGATTAGAAGATAACTCGTTTGTTTCTTCTGCATTTGAAGCTATATCACTTATATCGCAAGTGTCTGAAGCTAAATCACTTGTTTCGCGTGGACTTGAATCTAACTCGTTTGATCGTCTGCATTTGAAGCTATATCACTTATATCCCAAGTGTTTGAAGCTAAATTATTTGTTAAGCATGGATTTGAAGGTAAACCTTCTACATCGCATTGATTTGAAGCTAAATCATGAGTTTCGCATGGATTATAAGCTAACTCGTTTGTTTCTCCAGCATTTGAAGCTATATCACTTATATCGCAAGTATCTGATGCTAAATCATTTGTTTCGCATGGATTTGAAGCTAAAACTTCTACATCGCATTGATTTTCAGCTAAATCAAGTGCTTGGCATGGATTTGAAGATAACTCGTTTGTTTCTTCTGCATTTGAAGCTATATCACTTATATCGCAAGTGTGTGAAGCTAAATCACTTGTTTCGCGTGGACTTGAAGCTAACTCGTTTGATCGTCTGCATTTAAAGCTATATCGCATATATCCCAAGTGATTGAAGCTAAACTATTTGTTAAGCATGGATTTGAAGGTAAACCTTCTACATCGCATTGATTTGAAGCTAAATCATGAGTTTCGCATGGATTAGAAGATAACACCTTTGTTTCGCCTGCATTTGAAGCTATATCATTTATATCGCAAGTATTTGAAGCTACATCATTTGTGTTGCACGAATTTGAAGCTAATCCTTCTACTTCGCATTGATTTGAAGCTAAATCAAGTTTATCGCATGGATTTTGAAGCTAACTCATTTGATCGTCTGCATTTGAAGCAATATCACTTGTATCCCAAGTGTTTGAAGCTAAATTATTTTTTAAGCATTGATTTGAAGGTAAACCTTCTACATCGCATTGATTTGAACCTAAATCATGAGTTTCGCATGGATTAGAAGCTAACACGTTTGTTTCGCCTGCATTTGAAGCTATATCATTTATATCGCAAGTATTTGAAGCTAAATCATTTGTGTTGCATGGATTTTAAGCTAATCCTTCTACTTCGCATTGATTTGAAGCTAAATCAAGTTTATCGCATGGATTTTCAAGCTAACTCGTTTGATCGTCTGCATTTGAAGCTATATCACGTATATCCCAAGTGTTTGAAGCTAAATCATTTGTTAAGCATGGATTTGAAGGTAAACCTTCTACATCGCATTGATTTGAAGCTAAATCACGAGTTTCGCATGGATTACAAGCTAACACGTTTGTTTCGCCTGCATTTGAAGCTATATCATTTATATCGCAAGTATTTGAAGCTAAATCATTTGTGTTGCATGGATTTTAAGCTAAACCTTCTACTTCGCATTGATTTGAAGCTAAATCAAGTTTATCGCATGGATTTTCAAGCTAACGCGTTTGATCGTCTGCATTTGAAGCTATATCACGTATATCCCAAGTGTTTGAAGCTAAATCATTTGTTGCGCATGGATTTGAAGGTAAAACTTCTACATCACATTGATTTGAAGCTGAATCATGAGTTTCGCATGGATTAGAAGCTATCTCGTTTGTTTCGCCTGCATTTGAAGCTATATCATTTATATCGCAAGTATTTGAAGCTAAATCATTTGTGTTACATGGATTTTAAGCTAATCCTTCTACTTCGCATTTATTTGAAGCTAAATCAAGTTTATCGCATGGATTTTGAAGCTAACTCGTTTGATCGTCTGCATTTCAAGCTATATCACTTATATCCCAAGTGTTTGAAGCTAAATCATTTGTTAAGCATGGATTTGAAGGTAAACCTTCTACATCGCATTGATTTGCAGCTAAATCATGAGTTTCGCATGGATTACAAGCTAACACGTTTGTTTCGCCTGCATTTGAAGCTATATCATTTATATCGCAAGTATTTGAAGCTAAATCATTTGTTAAGCATGGATTGGAAGGTAAACCTTCTACATCGCATTGATTTGAAGCTAAATCAAGTTTATCGCATGGATTTTGAAGCTATCTCGTTTGATCGTCTGCATTTGAAGCCATATCACTTATATCCCAAGTGTTTGAAGCTAAATCAATTTTTAAGCATGGATTTGCAGGTAAACCTTCTTCATCGCATTGATTTGAAGCTAAATCATGTGTTTCGCATAGATATGAAGCTAACTCGTTTGTTTTGTCTGCATTTGAAGCTTTATCATTTATACCGCAAGTATCTGAACCTAAATCATTTTTTTCACATGGATTTGAAGCTAAACCTACTACATCGCATTGATTTTCAGCTAAATCAAGTGCATGGCATGGATTTGAAGATATCTCGTTTGTGTCTTCTGCATTTGAAGCTATATCACTTATATCGCAAATGTCTGAAGCTAAATCACTTGTTTCGCGTGGACTAGAAGCTAACTCGATTGATCGTCTGCATTTCATGCTATATCACTTATATCCCAAGTGGTTGAAGCTAAATCATTTGTTACGCATGGATTTGAAGGTGAGCCTTATACATCGCATTGATTTGAAGCTAAATCATGAGTTTCGCGTGGATTAGGAGCTAACTCGTTTGCTTCGCCTGCATTTGAAGCTATATCATTTATATCGCAAGTATTTGAAGCTAAATCATTTGTGTTGCATGGATTTGAAGCTCATCCTTCTACTTCGCATTGATTTGAAGCTAAATCAAGTTTATCGCATGGATTTTGAAGCTAACTCGTTTGATCGTATGCATTTGAAGCTATATCACTTATATCCCAAGTGTTTGAAGCTAAATCATTTGTTGCGCATGGATTTGAAGGTAAACCTTCTACATCGCATTGATTTGAAGCTAAATCATGTGTTTCGCATAGATATGAAGCTAACTCGTTTGTTTCGTCAGCATTTGAAGCTGTATCATTTATACCGCAAGTATCTGAACCTAAATCATTTGTGTTGCATGGATTTGAAGGTGAACCTTCTACATCGCATTGATTTGAAACTAAATCATGAGTTTCGCATGGATTAGAAGCTAACTCGTTTGTTTCGCCTGCATTTGAAGCTATATCATTTATATCGCAAGTACTTGAAGCTAAATCATTTGTGTTGCATGGATTTGAAGCTAATCCTTCTACTTCGCATTGATTTGAAGCTAAATCAAGTTTATCGCATGGATTTTGAAGCTAACTCGTTTGATCGTCTGCATTTCAAGCTATATCACTTATATCCCAAGTGTTTGAAGCTAAATTATTTGTTAAGCATGGATTTGAAGGTAAACCTTCTACATCGCATTGATTTGAAGCTAAATCATGAGTTTCGCATGGATTACAAGCTAACACGTTTGTTTCGCCTGCATTTGAAGCTATATCATTTATATCGCAAGTATTTGAAGCTATATCATTTGTTAAGCATGGATTTGAAGCTAATCCTTCTACTACGCATGGATTTGAAGCTAAATCAAGTTTATCGCATGGATTTTGAAGCTAAATCGTTTGATCGTCTGCGTTTGAAGCTATATCACTTATATGCCAAGTGTATGAAGCTAAATTATTTGTTAAGCATTGATTTGAAGGTAAACCTTATACATCGCATTGATTTGAAGCTAAATCATGAGTTTCGCATGGATTAGAAGCTAACTCGTTCGCTTCGCCTGCATTTGAAGCTATATCATTTATATCGCAAGTATTTGAAGCTAAATCATTTGTGTCGCATGGATTTGAAGCTCATCCTTCTACTTCGCATTGATTTGAAGCTAAATCAAGTTTATCGCATGGATTTTGAAGCTAACTCGTTTGATCGTATGCATTTGAAGCTATATCACTTATATCCCAAGTGTGTGAAGCTAAATCATTTGTTGCGCATGGATTTGAAGGTAAAACTTCTACATCGCATTGATTTGAAGCTAAATCATGAGTTTCGCATGGATTAGAAGCTAACTCGTTTGTTTCGCCTGCATTTGAAGCTATATCATTTATATCCCAAGTGTCTGATGCTAAATCATTTGTGTTGCATGGATTTGAAGCTAATCCTTCTACTTCGCATTGATTTGAAGCTAAATCAAGTTTATCGCATGGATTTTGATGCTAACTCGTTTGATCGTCTGCATTTCAAGCTATATCACTTATATCCCAAGTGTTTGAAGCTAAATCATTTGTTGCGCATGGATTTGAAGGTGAACCTTCTACATCGCATTGATTTGAAGCTAAATAATGAGTTTCGCATGGATTAGAAGCTAACTCGTTCGCTTCGCCTGCATTTGATGCTATATCATTTATATCGCAAGTATTTGAAGCTAAATCATTTGTGTTGCATGGATTTGAAGCTCATCCTTCTACTTTGCATTGATTTGAAGCTAAAACAAGTTTATCGCATGGATTTTGAAGCTAACTCGTTTGATCGTATGCATTTGAAGCTATATCACTTATATCCCAAGTGTGTGAAGCTAAATCATTTGTTGCGCATGGATTTGAATGTAAAACTTCTACATCGCATTGATTTGAAGCTAAATCATGAGTTTCGCATGGTTTAGAAGCTAACTCGTTTGGTTCGCCTGCATTTGAAGCTATATCATTTATATCCCAAGTGTCTGATGCTAAATCATTTGTGTTGCATGGATTTGAAGCTAATCCTTCTACTACGCATGGATTTGAAGCTAAATCAAGTTTATCGCATGGATTTTGAAGCTAACTCGTTTGATCGCCTGCATTTGAAGCTATATCACTTATATGCCAAGTGTTTGAAGCTAAATTATTTGTTAAGCATTGATTTGAAGGTAAACCTTCTACATCGCATTGATTTGAAGCTAAGTCATGAGTTTCGCATGGATTAGAAGCTAACTCGTTTGATTCGCCTGCATTTGAAGCTAAATCATTTGTTTCGCATGGATTAAAGGCTGAACCTTCTACATCGCATTGATTTTCAGCTAGATCAAGTGCATGGCATGGATTTGAAGATAACTCGTTTGTTTCTTCTACATTTGAAGCTATATCACTTATATCGCAAGTGTCTGAAGCTAAATCACTTGTTTCGCGTGGACTTGAAGCTAACTCGTTTGATCGTCTGCATTTGAAGCTATATCACTTATATCCCAAGTGTCTGAAGCTAAATCATTTGTTGTGCATGGATTTGAAGGTAAACCTTCTACATCGCATTGATTTGAAGCTAAATCATGAGTTTCGCATGGATTAGAAGCTAACTCGTTTGATCGTCTGCATTTGAATCTATATCATTTATATCGCAAGTATTTGAAGCTAAATCATTTTTTAAGCATGGATTTGAAGGTAAACCTTCTACATCGCATTGATTTGAAGCTAAATCATGAGTTTCGCATGGATTAGAAGCTAACACGTTTGTTTCGCCCGCATTTGAAGCTATATCATTTATATCGCAAGTATTTGAAGCTAAATCATTTGTTGTGCATGGATTTGAAGGTAAACCTTCTACATCGCATTGATTTGAAGCTAAATCATGAGTTTCGCATGGATTAGAAGCTAACTCGTTTGTTAGGCCTGCATTTGAAGCTATATCATTTATATCGCAAGTATTTGAAGCTAAATCATTTGTGTTGCATGGATTTGAATCTAATCCTTCTACTACGCATGGATTTGAAGCTAAATCAAGTTTATCGCATGGATTTTGAAGCTAAATCGTTTGATCGTCTGCATTTGAAGCTATATCACTTATATGCCAAGTGTTTGAAGCTAAATTATTTGTTAAGCATTGATTTGAAAGTAAACCTTATACATCGCATTGATTTGATGCTAAATCATGAGTTTCGCATGGATTAGAAGCTAACTCGTTTGATTCGCCTGCATTTGAAGCTATATCATTTATATCGCAAGTATTTGAATCTAAATCATTTGTGTTGCATGGATTTGAAGCTCATGCTTCTACTTCGCATTGTTTTGAATCTAAATCAAATTTATCGCGTGGATTATGAAGCTAACTCGTTTGATCGTCTGCATTTGAAACTATATCACTTATATCCCAAGTGTTTGAAGCTAAATCATTTGTTTCGCATGGATTAAAGGCTGAACCTTCTACATCGCATTGATTTTCAGCTAGATCAAGTGCATGGCATGGATTTGAAGATAACTCGTTTGTTTCTTCTGCATTTGAAGCTATATCACTTATATCGCAAGTGTCTGAAGCTAAATCACTTGTTTCGCGTGGACTTGAAGCTAACTCGTTTGATCGTCTGCATTTGAAGCTATATCACTTATATCCCAAGTGTCTGAAGCTAAATCATTTGTTGTGCATGGATTTGAAGGTAAACCTTCTACATCGCATTGATTTGAAGCTAAATCATGAGTTTCGCATGGATTAGAAGCTAACTCGTTTGTTAGGCCTGCATTTGAAGCTATATCATTTATATCGCAAGTATTTGAAGCTAAATCATTTGTGTTGCATGGATTTGAAGCTAATCCTTCTACTACGCATGGATTTGAAGCTAAATCAAGTTTATCGCATGGATTTTGAAGCTAACTCGTTTGATCGTCTGCATTTGAAGCTATATCACTTATATGCCAAGTGTTTGAAGCTAAATTACTTGTTAAGCATTGATTTGAAGGTAAACCTTCTACATCGCATTGATTTGAAGCTAAGTCATGAGTTTCGCATGGATTAGAAGCTAACTCGTTTGATTCGCCTGCATTTGAAGCTAAATCATTTGTTTCGCATGGATTAAAGGCTGAACCTTCTACATCGCATTGATTTTCAGCTAGATCAAGTGCATGGCATGGATTTGAAGATAACTCGTTTGTTTCTTCTGCATTTGAAGCTATATCACTTATATCAAAAGTGTCTGAAGCTAAATCAATTGTTTCGCGTGGACTTGAAGCTAACTCGTTTGATCGTCTGCATTTGAAGCGATATCACTTATATCCCAAGTGTCTGAAGCTAAATCATTTGTTGTGCATGGATTTGAAGGTAAACCTTCTACATCGCATTGATTTGAAGTTAAATCATGAGTTTCGCATGGATTAGAAGCTAACTCGTTTGTTAGGCCTGCATTTGAAGCTATATCATTTATATCGCAAGTATTTGAAGCTAAATCATTTGTGTTGCATGGATTTGAATCTAATCCTTCTACTACGCATGGATTTGAAGCTAAATCAAGTTTATCGCATGGATTTTGAAGCTAAATCGTTTGATCGTCTGCATTTGAAGCTATATCACTTATATGCCAAGTGTTTGAAGCTAAATTATTTGTTAAGCATTGATTTGAAAGTAAACCTTATACATCGCATTGATTTGATGCTAAATCATGAGTTTCGCATGGATTAGAAGCTAACTCGTTTGATTCGCCTGCATTTGAAGCTATATCATTTATATCGCAAGTATTTGAATCTAAATCATTTGTGTTGCATGGATTTGAAGCTCATGCTTCTACTTCGCATTGTTTTGAATCTAAATCAAATTTATCGCGTGGATTATGAAGCTAACTCGTTTGATCGTCTGCATTTGAAACTATATCACTTATATCCCAAGTGTTTGAAGCTAAATCATTTGTTTCGCATGGATTAAAGGCTGAACCTTCTACATCGCATTGATTTTCAGCTAGATCAAGTGCATGGCATGGATTTGAAGATAACTCGTTTGTTTCTTCTGCATTTGAAGCTATATCACTTATATCGCAAGTGTCTGAAGCTAAATCACTTGTTTCGCGTGGACTTGAAGCTAACTCGTTTGATCGTCTGCATTTGAAGCTATATCACTTATATCCCAAGTGTCTGAAGCTAAATCATTTGTTGTGCATGGATTTGAAGGTAAACCTTCTACATCGCATTGATTTGAAGCTAAATCATGAGTTTCGCATGGATTAGAAGCTAACTCGTTTGTTAGGCCTGCATTTGAAGCTATATCATTTATATCGCAAGTATTTGAAGCTAAATCATTTGTGTTGCATGGATTTGAAGCTAATCCTTCTACTACGCATGGATTTGAAGCTAAATCAAGTTTATCGCATGGATTTTGAAGCTAACTCGTTTGATCGTCTGCATTTGAAGCTATATCACTTATATGCCAAGTGTTTGAAGCTAAATTACTTGTTAAGCATTGATTTGAAGGTAAACCTTCTACATCGCATTGATTTGAAGCTAAGTCATGAGTTTCGCATGGATTAGAAGCTAACTCGTTTGATTCGCCTGCATTTGAAGCTAAATCATTTGTTTCGCATGGATTAAAGGCTGAACCTTCTACATCGCATTGATTTTCAGCTAGATCAAGTGCATGGCATGGATTTGAAGATAACTCGTTTGTTTCTTCTGCATTTGAAGCTATATCACTTATATCAAAAGTGTCTGAAGCTAAATCAATTGTTTCGCGTGGACTTGAAGCTAACTCGTTTGATCGTCTGCATTTGAAGCGATATCACTTATATCCCAAGTGTCTGAAGCTAAATCATTTGTTGTGCATGGATTTGAAGGTAAACCTTCTACATCGCATTGATTTGAAGTTAAATCATGAGTTTCGCATGGATTAGAAGCTAACTCGTTTGTTAGGCCTGCATTTGAAGCTATATCATTTATATCGCAAGTATTTGAAGCTAAATCATTTGTGTTGCATGGATTTGAAGCTAATCCTTCTACTACGCATGGATTTGAAGCTAAATCAAGTTTATCGCATGGATTTTGAAGCTAACTCGATTGATCGTCTGCATTTGAAGCTATATCACTTATATGCCAAGTGTTTGAAGCTAAATTATTTGATAAGCATTGATTTGAAAGTAAACCTTATACATCGCATTGATTTGAAGTTAAATCATGAGTTTCGCATGGATTAGAAGCTAACTCGTTTGATTCGCCTGCATTTGAAGCTATATCATTTATATCGCAAGTATTTGAAGCTAAATCATTTGTGTTGCATGGATTTGAAGCTCATGCTTCTACTTCGCATTGTTTTGAATCTAAATCAAATTTATCGCGTGGATTATGAAGCTAACTCGTTTGATCGTCTGCATTTGAAACTATATCACTTATATCCCAAGTGTTTGAAGCTAAATCATTTGTTTCGCATGGATTAAAGGCTGAACCTTCTACATCGCATTGATTTTCAGCTAGATCAAGTGCATGGCATGGATTTGAAGATAACTCGTTTGTTTCTTCTGCATTTGAAGCTATATCACTTATATCGCAAGTGTCTGAAGCTAAATCACTTGTTTCGCGTGGACTTGAAGCTAACTCGTTTGATCGTCTGCATTTGAAGCTATATCACTTATATCCCAAGTGTCTGAAGCTAAATCATTTGTTGTGCATGGATTTGAAGGTAAACCTTCTACATCGCATTGATTTGAAGCTAAATCATGAGTTTCGCATGGATTAGAAGCTAACTCGTTTGTTAGGCCTGCATTTGAAGCTATATCATTTATATCGCAAGTATTTGAATCTAAATCATTTGTGTTGCATGGATTTGAAGCTCATGCTTCTACTTCGCATTGTTTTGAATCTAAATCAAATTTATCGCGTGGATTATGAAGCTAACTCGTTTGATCGTCTGCATTTGAAACTATATCACTTATATCCCAAGTGTTTGAAGCTAAATCATTTGTTTCGCATGGATTAAAGGCTGAACCTTCTACATCGCATTGATTTTCAGCTAGATCAAGTGCATGGCATGGATTTGAAGATAACTCGTTTGTTTCTTCTGCATTTGAAGCTATATCACTTATATCGCAAGTGTCTGAAGCTAAATCACTTGTTTCGCGTGGACTTGAAGCTAACTCGTTTGATCGTCTGCATTTGAAGCTATATCACTTATATCCCAAGTGTCTGAAGCTAAATCATTTGTTGTGCATGGATTTGAAGGTAAACCTTCTACATCGCATTGATTTGAAGCTAAATCATGAGTTTCGCATGGATTAGAAGCTAACTCGTTTGTTAGGCCTGCATTTGAAGCTATATCATTTATATCGCAAGTATTTGAAGCTAAATCATTTGTGTTGCATGGATTTGAAGCTAATCCTTCTACTACGCATGGATTTGAAGCTAAATCAAGTTTATCGCATGGATTTTGAAGCTAACTCGTTTGATCGTCTGCATTTGAAGCTATATCACTTATATGCCAAGTGTTTGAAGCTAAATTACTTGTTAAGCATTGATTTGAAGGTAAACCTTCTACATCGCATTGATTTGAAGCTAAGTCATGAGTTTCGCATGGATTAGAAGCTAACTCGTTTGATTCGCCTGCATTTGAAGCTAAATCATTTGTTTCGCATGGATTAAAGGCTGAACCTTCTACATCGCATTGATTTTCAGCTAGATCAAGTGCATGGCATGGATTTGAAGATAACTCGTTTGTTTCTTCTGCATTTGAAGCTATATCACTTATATCAAAAGTGTCTGAAGCTAAATCAATTGTTTCGCGTGGACTTGAAGCTAACTCGTTTGATCGTCTGCATTTGAAGCGATATCACTTATATCCCAAGTGTCTGAAGCTAAATCATTTGTTGTGCATGGATTTGAAGGTAAACCTTCTACATCGCATTGATTTGAAGTTAAATCATGAGTTTCGCATGGATTAGAAGCTAACTCGTTTGTTAGGCCTGCATTTGAAGCTATATCATTTATATCGCAAGTATTTGAAGCTAAATCATTTGTGTTGCATGGATTTGAAGCTAATCCTTCTACTACGCATGGATTTGAAGCTAAATCAAGTTTATCGCATGGATTTTGAAGCTAACTCGATTGATCGTCTGCATTTGAAGCTATATCACTTATATGCCAAGTGTTTGAAGCTAAATTATTTGATAAGCATTGATTTGAAAGTAAACCTTATACATCGCATTGATTTGAAGTTAAATCATGAGTTTCGCATGGATTAGAAGCTAACTCGTTTGATTCGCCTGCATTTGAAGCTATATCATTTATATCGCAAGTATTTGAAGCTAAATCATTTGTGTTGCATGGATTTGAAGCTCATGCTTCTACTTCGCATTGTTTTGAATCTAAATCAAATTTATCGCGTGGATTATGAAGCTAACTCGTTTGATCGTCTGCATTTGAAACTATATCACTTATATCCCAAGTGTTTGAAGCTAAATCATTTGTTTCGCATGGATTAAAGGCTGAACCTTCTACATCGCATTGATTTTCAGCTAGATCAAGTGCATGGCATGGATTTGAAGATAACTCGTTTGTTTCTTCTGCATTTGAAGCTATATCACTTATATCGCAAGTGTCTGAAGCTAAATCACTTGTTTCGCGTGGACTTGAAGCTAACTCGTTTGATCGTCTGCATTTGAAGCTATATCACTTATATCCCAAGTGTCTGAAGCTAAATCATTTGTTGTGCATGGATTTGAAGGTAAACCTTCTACATCGCATTGATTTGAAGCTAAATCATGAGTTTCGCATGGATTAGAAGCTAACTCGTTTGTTAGGCCTGCATTTGAAGCTATATCATTTATATCGCAAGTATCTGAATCTAAATCATTTGTGTTGCATGGATTTGAAGCTCATGCTTCTACTTCGCATTGTTTTGAATCTAAATCAAATTTATCGCGTGGATTATGAAGCTAACTCGTTTGATCGTCTGCATTTGAAACTATATCACTTATATCCCAAGTGTTTGAAGCTAAATCATTTGTTTCGCATGGATTAAAGGCTGAACCTTCTACATCGCATTGATTTTCAGCTAGATCAAGTGCATGGCATGGATTTGAAGATAACTCGTTTGTTTCTTCTGCATTTGAAGCTATATCACTTATATCGCAAGTGTCTGAAGCTAAATCACTTGTTTCGCGTGGACTTGAAGCTAACTCGTTTGATCGTCTGCATTTGAAGCTATATCACTTATATCCCAAGTGTCTGAAGCTAAATCATTTGTTGTGCATGGATTTGAAGGTAAACCTTCTACATCGCATTGATTTGAAGCTAAATCATGAGTTTCGCATGGATTAGAAGCTAACTCGTTTGTTAGGCCTGCATTTGAGGCTATATCATTTATATCGCAAGTATTTGAAGCTAAATCATTTGTGTTGCATGGATTTGAAGCTAATCCTTCTACTACGCATGGATTTGAAGCTAAATCAAGTTTATCGCATGGATTTTGAAGCTAACTCGTTTGATCGTCTGCATTTGAAGCTATATCACTTATATGCCAAGTGTTTGAAGCTAAATTACTTGTTAAGCATTGATTTGAAGGTAAACCTTCTACATCGCATTGATTTGAAGCTAAGTCATGAGTTTCGCATGGATTAGAAGCTAACTCGTTTGATTCGCCTGCATTTGAAGCTAAATCATTTGTTTCGCATGGATTAAAGGCTGAACCTTCTACATCGCATTGATTTTCAGCTAGATCAAGTGCATGGCATGGATTTGAAGATAACTCGTTTGTTTCTTCTGCATTTGAAGCTATATCACTTATATCAAAAGTGTCTGAAGCTAAATCAATTGTTTCGCGTGGACTTGAAGCTAACTCGTTTGATCGTCTGCATTTGAAGCGATATCACTTATATCCCAAGTGTCTGAAGCTAAATCATTTGTTGTGCATGGATTTGAAGGTAAACCTTCTACATCGCATTGATTTGAAGTTAAATCATGAGTTTCGCATGGATTAGAAGCTAACTCGTTTGTTAGGCCTGCATTTGAAGCTATATCATTTATATCGCAAGTATTTGAAGCTAAATCATTTGTGTTGCATGGATTTGAAGCTAATCCTTCTACTACGCATGGATTTGAAGCTAAATCAAGTTTATCGCATGGATTTTGAAGCTAACTCGATTGATCGTCTGCATTTGAAGCTATATCACTTATATGCCAAGTGTTTGAAGCTAAATTATTTGATAAGCATTGATTTGAAAGTAAACCTTATACATCGCATTGATTTGAAGTTAAATCATGAGTTTCGCATGGATTAGAAGCTAACTCGTTTGATTCGCCTGCATTTGAAGCTATATCATTTATATCGCAAGTATTTGAAGCTAAATCATTTGTGTTGCATGGATTTGAAGCTCATGCTTCTACTTCGCATTGTTTTGAATCTAAATCAAATTTATCGCGTGGATTATGAAGCTAACTCGTTTGATCGTCTGCATTTGAAACTATATCACTTATATCCCAAGTGTTTGAAGCTAAATCATTTGTTTCGCATGGATTAAAGGCTGAACCTTCTACATCGCATTGATTTTCAGCTAGATCAAGTGCATGGCATGGATTTGAAGATAACTCGTTTGTTTCTTCTGCATTTGAAGCTATATCACTTATATCGCAAGTGTCTGAAGCTAAATCACTTGTTTCGCGTGGACTTGAAGCTAACTCGTTTGATCGTCTGCATTTGAAGCTATATCACTTATATCCCAAGTGTCTGAAGCTAAATCATTTGTTGTGCATGGATTTGAAGGTAAACCTTCTACATCGCATTGATTTGAAGCTAAATCATGAGTTTCGCATGGATTAGAAGCTAACTCGTTTGTTAGGCCTGCATTTGAAGCTATATCATTTATATCGCAAGTATTTGAAGCTAAATCATTTGTGTTGCATGGATTTGAAGCTCATCATTCTACATCGCATTGATTTGAAGCTAAATCATGAGTTTCGCATGGATTAGAAGTTAACTCGTTTGTTTCGCCTGCATTTGAAGCTATGTCATTTATATCGCAAGTATTTGAAGCTAAATCATTTGTTGTGCATGGATTTGAAGGTAAACCTCCTACATCGCATTGATTTGAAGCTTAATCATGAGTTTCGCATGGATTAGCAGCTAACTCGTTTGTTAGGCCTGCATTTGAAGCTATATCATTTATATCGCAAGTATTTGAAGCTAAATCATTTGTGTTGCATGGATTTGAAGCTCATCCTTCTACATCGCATTGATTTGAAGCTAAATCATGAGTTTCGCATGGATTAGAAGTTAACTCATTTGTTTCGCCTGCATTTGAAGCTATGTCATTTATATCGCAAGTATTTGAAGCTAAATCATTTGTTGTGCATGGATTTGAAGGTAAACCTCCTACATCGCATTGATTTGAAGCTTAATCATGAGTTTCGCATGGATTAGCAGCTAACTGGTTTGTTAGGCCTGCATTTGAAGCTATATCATTTATATCGCAAGTATTTGAAGCTAAATCATTTGTGTTGCATGGATTTGAAGCTAATCCTTCTACTTCGCATTGATTTGAAGCTAAATCATGAGTTTCGCATGGATTAGAAGCTAACTCGTTTGTTTCGACTGCATTTGAAGCTATATCATTTATATCGCAAGTATTTGAAGCTAAATCATTTGTTAAGCATGGATTTGAAGTTAAACCTTCTACATCGCATTGATTAGAAGCTAAATCATGAGTTTCGCATGGATTAGAAGCTAACTCGTTTGTTTCGCCTGCATTTGAAGCTATATCATTTATATCGCAAGTATTTGAAGCTAAATCATTTGTTAAGCATGGATTTGAAGGTAAACCTTCTACATCGCATTGATTTGAAGCTAAATCAAGTTTATCGCATGGATTTTGAAGCTAACTCGTTTGATCGTCTGCATTTGAAGCCATATCACTTATATCCCAAGTGCTTGAAGCTAAATCATTTTTTAAGCATGGATTTGAAGTTAAACCTTCTACATCGCATTGATTTGAAGCTAAATCATGAGTTTCGCATGGATTAGAAGCTAACACGTTTCTTTCGCCTGCATTTGAAGCTATATCATTTATATCGCAAGTATTTGAAGCTAAATCATTTGTTAAGCATGGATTTGAAGGTAATCCTTCTACATCGCATTGATTTGAAGCTAAATCAAGTTTATCGCATGGATTTTGAAGCTAACTCGTTTGATCGTCTGCATTTGAAGCCATATCACTTATATCCCAAGTGCTTGAAGCTAAATCATTTTTTAAGCATGGATTTAAAGTTAAACCTTCTACATCGCATTGATTTGAAGCTAAATCATGAGTTTCGCATGGATTAGAAGCTAACTCGTTTGTTTCGCCTGCATTTGAAGCTATATCATTTATATCGCAAGTATTTGAAGCTAAATCATTTGTGTTTCAAGGATTTGAAGCTAATCCTTCTACTTCGCATTGATTTGAAGCTAAATCAAGTTTATCGAATGGATTTTGAAGCTAACTCGTTTGATCGTCTGCATTTGATGACATATCACTTATATCCCAAGTGTTTGAAGCTAAATCATTTTTTAAGCATGGATTTGAAGGTAAAACTTCTACATCGCATTGATTTGAAGCTAAATCATGAGTTTCGCATGGATTAGAAGCTAACTCGTTTGTTTCGCCTGCATTTGAAGCTATATCATTTATATCGCAAGTATTTGAAGCTAAATCATTTGTGTTGCATGGATTTGAAGCTCATCCTTCTACTTCGCATTGATTTCAAGCTAAATCAAATTTATCGCGTGGATTATTAAGCTAACTTGTTTGATCGTCTGCATTTGAAGCTATATTACTTATATCCCAAGTGTTTGAAGCTAAATCATTTGTCTCGCATGGATTTGAAGCTGAACCTTCTACATCGCATTGATTTTCAGCTAAATCAAGTGCATGGCATGGATTTGAAGATAACTCGTTTGTTTCTTCTGCATTTGAAGCTATATCACTTATATCGCAAGTGTCTGAAGCTAAATCACTTGTTTCGCGTGGACTTGAAGCTAACTCGTTTGATCGTCTGCATTTGAAGCCATATCACTTATATCCCAAGTGCTTGAAGCTAAATCATTTTTTAAGCATGGATTTGAAGTTAAACCTTCTACATCGCATTGATTTGAAGCTAAATCATGAGTTTCGCATGGATTAGAAGCTAACTCGTTTGTTTCGCCTGCATTTGAAGCTATGTCATTTATATCGCAAGTATTTGAAGCTAAATCATTTGTTGTGCATGGATTTGACGGTAAACCTCCTACATCGCATTGATTTGAAGCTAAATCATGAGTTTCGCATGGATTAGAAGCTAACTCGTTTGTTAGGCCTGTATTTGAAGCTATATTATTTATATCGCAAGTATTTGAAGCTAAATCATTTGTGTTGCATGGATTTGAAGCTAATCCTTCTACTTCGCATTGATTTGAAGCTAAATCAAGTTTATCGCATGGATTTTGAAGCTATCTCGTTTGATCGTCTGCATTTGATGCCATATCACTTATATCCCAAGTGTTTGAAGCTAAATCATTTTTTAAGCATGGATTTGAAGGTAAACCTTCTACATCGCATTGATTTGAAGCAAAATCATGAGTTTCGCATGGATTAGAAGCTAACTCGTTTGATTCGCCTGCATTTGAAGCTATATCATTTATATCGCAAGTATTTGAAGCTAAATCATTTGTGTTGCATGGATTTGAAGCTCATGCTTCTACTTCGCATTGATTTCAAGCTAAATCAAATTTATCGCGTGGATTATTAAGCTAACTTGTTTGATCGTCTGCATTTGAAGCTATATTACTTATATCCCAAGTGTTTGAAGCTAAATCATTTGTCTCGCATGGATTTGAAGCTGAAACTTCTACATCGCATTGATTTTCAGCTAAATCAAGTGCATGGCATGGATTTGAAGATAACTCGTTTGTTTCTTCTGCATTTGAAGCTATATCACTTATATCGCAAGTGTCTGAAGCTAAATCACTTGTTTCGCGTGGACTTGAAGCTAACTCGTTTGATCGTCTGCATTTGAAGCCATATCACTTATATCCCAAGTGCTTGAAGCTAAATCATTTTTTAAGCATGGATTTGAAGTTAAACCTTCTACATCGCATTGATTTGAAGCTAAATCATGAGTTTCGCATGGATTAGAAGCTAACTCGTTTGTTTCGCCTGCATTTGAAGCTATGTCATTTATATCGCAAGTATTTGAAGCTAAATCATTTGTTGTGCATGGATTTGACGGTAAACCTCCTACATCGCATTGATTTGAAGCTAAATCATGAGTTTCGCATGGATTAGAAGCTAACTCGTTTGTTAGGCCTGTATTTGAAGCTATATTATTTATATCGCAAGTATTTGAAGCTAAATCATTTGTGTTGCATGGATTTGAAGCTAATCCTTCTACTTCGCATTGATTTGAAGCTAAATCAAGTTTATCGCATGGATTTTGAAGCTATCTCGTTTGATCGTCTGCATTTGATGCCATATCACTTATATCCCAAGTGTTTGAAGCTAAATCATTTTTTAAGCATGGATTTGAAGTTAAACCTTCTACATCGCATTGATTTGAAGCTAAATCATGAGTTTCGCATGGATTAGAAGCTAACACGTTTCTTTCGCCTGCATTTGAAGCTATATCATTTATATCGCAAGTATTTGAAGCTAAATCATTTGTTAAGCATGGATTTGAAGGTAATCCTTCTACATCGCATTGATTTGAAGCTAAATCAAGTTTATCGCATGGATTTTGAAGCTAACTCGTTTGATCGTCTGCATTTGAAGCCATATCACTTATATCCCAAGTGCTTGAAGCTAAATCATTTTTTAAGCATGGATTTAAAGTTAAACCTTCTACATCGCATTGATTTGAAGCTAAATCATGAGTTTCGCATGGATTAGAAGCTAACTCGTTTGTTTCGCCTGCATTTGAAGCTATATCATTTATATCGCAAGTATTTGAAGCTAAATCATTTGTGTTTCAAGGATTTGAAGCTAATCCTTCTACTTCGCATTGATTTGAAGCTAAATCAAGTTTATCGAATGGATTTTGAAGCTAACTCGTTTGATCGTCTGCATTTGATGACATATCACTTATATCCCAAGTGTTTGAAGCTAAATCATTTTTTAAGCATGGATTTGAAGGTAAAACTTCTACATCGCATTGATTTGAAGCTAAATCATGAGTTTCGCATGGATTAGAAGCTAACTCGTTTGTTTCGCCTGCATTTGAAGCTATATCATTTATATCGCAAGTATTTGAAGCTAAATCATTTGTGTTGCATGGATTTGAAGCTCATCCTTCTACTTCGCATTGATTTCAAGCTAAATCAAATTTATCGCGTGGATTATTAAGCTAACTTGTTTGATCGTCTGCATTTGAAGCTATATTACTTATATCCCAAGTGTTTGAAGCTAAATCATTTGTCTCGCATGGATTTGAAGCTGAACCTTCTACATCGCATTGATTTTCAGCTAAATCAAGTGCGTGGCATGGATTTGAAGATAACTCGTTTGTTTCTTCTGCATTTGAAGCTATATCACTTATATCGCAAGTGTCTGAAGCTAAATCACTTGTTTCGCGTGGACTTGAAGCTAACTCGTTTGATCGTCTGCATTTGAAGCCATATCACTTATATCCCAAGTGCTTGAAGCTAAATCATATTTTAAGCATGGATTTGAAGTTAAACCTTCTACATCGCATTGATTTGAAGCTAAATCATGAGTTTCGCATGGATTAGAAGCTAACTCGTTTGTTTCGCCTGCATTTGAAGCTATGTCATTTATATCGCAAGTATTTGAAGCTAAATCATTTGTTGTGCATGGATTTGACGGTAAACCTCCTACATCGCATTGATTTGAAGCTAAATCATGAGTTTCGCATGGATTAGAAGCTAACTCGTTTGTTAGGCCTGTATTTGAAGCTATATTATTTATATCGCAAGTATTTGAAGCTAAATCATTTGTGTTGCATGGATTTGAAGCTAATCCTTCTACTTCGCATTGATTTGAAGCTAAATCAAGTTTATCGCATGGATTTTGAAGCTATCTCGTTTGATCGTCTGCATTTGATGCCATATCACTTATATCCCAAGTGTTTGAAGCTAAATCATTTTTTAAGCATGGATTTGAAGGTAAACCTTCTACATCGCATTGATTTGAAGCAAAATCATGAGTTTCGCATGGATTAGAAGCTAACTCGTTTGATTCGCCTGCATTTGAAGCTATATCATTTATATCGCAAGTATTTGAAGCTAAATCATTTGTGTTGCATGGATTTGAAGCTCATGCTTCTACTTCGCATTGATTTCAAGCTAAATCAAATTTATCGCGTGGATTATTAAGCTAACTTGTTTGATCGTCTGCATTTGAAGCTATATTACTTATATCCCAAGTGTTTGAAGCTAAATCATTTGTCTCGCATGGATTTGAAGCTGAAACTTCTACATCGCATTGATTTTCAGCTAAATCAAGTGCATGGCATGGATTTGAAGATAACTCGTTTGTTTCTTCTGCATTTGAAGCTATATCACTTATATCGCAAGTGTCTGAAGCTAAATCACTTGTTTCGCGTGGACTTGAAGCTAACTCGTTTGATCGTCTGCATTTGAAGCCATATCACTTATATCCCAAGTGCTTGAAGCTAAATCATTTTTTAAGCATGGATTTGAAGTTAAACCTTCTACATCGCATTGATTTGAAGCTAAATCATGAGTTTCGCATGGATTAGAAGCTAACTCGTTTGTTTCGCCTGCATTTGAAGCTATATCATTTATATCGCAAGTATTTGAAGCTAAATCATTTGTGTTGCATGGATTTGAAGCTCATGCTTCTACTTCGCATTGATTTGAATCTAAATCAAATTTATCGCGTGGATTATGAAGCTAACTCGTTTGATCGTCTGCATTTGAAACTATATCACTTATATCCCATGTGTTTGAAGCTAAATCATGAGTTTCGCATGGATTAGAAGCTACCTCGTTTGTTAGGCCTGCATTTGAAGCTATATCATTTATATCGCAAGTATTTGAAGCTAAATCATTTGTTGTGCATGGATTTGACGGTAAACCTCCTACATCGCATTGATTTGAAGCTAAATCATGAGTTTCGCATGGATTAGAAGCTAACTCGTTTGTTAGGCCTGTATTTGAAGCTATATTATTTATATCGCAAGTATTTGAAGCTAAATCATTTGTGTTGCATGGATTTGAAGCTAATCCTTCTACTTCGCATTGATTTGAAGCTAAATCAAGTTTATCGCATGGATTTTGAAGCTATCTCGTTTGATCGTCTGCATTTGATGCCATATCACTTATATCCCAAGTGTTTGAAGCTAAATCATTTTTTAAGCATGGATTTGAAGGTAAACCTTCTACATCGCATTGATTTGAAGCAAAATCATGAGTTTCGCATGGATTAGAAGCTAACTCGTTTGATTCGCCTGCATTTGAAGCTATATCATTTATATCGCAAGTATTTGAAGCTAAATCATTTGTGTTGCATGGATTTGAAGCTCATGCTTCTACTTCGCATTGATTTGAATCTAAATCAAATTTATCGCGTGGATTATGAAGCTAACTCGTTTGATCGTCTGCATTTGAAACTATATCACTTATATCCCATGTGTTTGAAGCTAAATCATGAGTTTCGCATGGATTAGAAGCTACCTCGTTTGTTAGGCCTGCATTTGAAGCTATATCATTTATATCGCAAGTATTTGAAGCTAACTCGTTTGATCGTCTGTATTTGAAGCTATATCACTTATATGCCAAGTGTTTGGATCTAAATTATTTGTTAAGCATTGATTTGAAGGTAAATCTTCTACATCGCATTGATTTGAAGCTAAATCATGAGTTTCGCATGGATTAGAAGCTAACTCGTTTGCTTCGCCAGCATTTGAAGCTATATCATTTATATCGCAAGTATTTGAAGCTAAATTTTTTGTTAAGCTTTGATTTGAAGGTAAACCTTCTACATCGCATTGATTTGAAGCTAAATCATGAGTTTCGCATGGATTAGAAGCTAACTCGTTTGTTTCGACTGCATTTGAAGCTATATCATTTATATCGCAAGTATTTGAAGCTAAATCATTTGTTAAGCATGGATTTGAAGGTAAACCTTCTACATCGCATTGATTTGAAGCTAAATCATGAGTTTCGCATGGATTAGAAGCTAACACGTTTGTGTCGCCTGCATTTGAAGCCATATCACTTATATCCCAAGTGTTTGAATCTAAATCATTTTTTAAGCATGGATTTGAAGGTGAACCTTCTACATCGCATTGATTTGAAGCTAAATCAAGTTTATCGCATTGATTTTGAAGCTAACTCGTTTGATCGTCTGCATTTGAAGCCATATCACTTATATCCCAAGTGCTTGAAGCTAAATCATTTTTTAAGCATGGATTTGAATGTAAACCTTCTACATCGCATTGATTTGAAGCTAAATCATGTGTTTCGCATAGATATGAAGCTAACTCGTTTGTTTCGTCTGCATTTGAAGCTGTATCATTTATACCGCAAGTATCTGAACCTAAATCATTTGTTTCGCATGGATTTGAATCTAAGCCTACTACTTCGCATTGATTTGAAGCTAAATCAAGTTTATAGCATGGATTTTGATGCTAACTCGTTTGATCGTCTGCTTTTCAAGCTATATCACTTATATCGCAAGTATTTGAAGCTAAATCATTTGTTAAGCATGGATTTGAAGGTAAACCTTCTACATCGCATTGATTTGAAGCTAAATCAAGTTTATCGCATGGATTTTGAAGCTAACTCGTTTGATCGTCTGCATTTGAAGCCATATCACTTATATCCCAAGTGCTTGAAGCTAAATCATTTTTTAAGCATGGATTTGAAGTTAAACCTTCTACATCGCATTGATTTGAAGCTAAATCATGAGTTTCGCATGGATTAGAAGCTAACTCGTTTGTTTCGCCTGCATTTGAAGCTATATCATTTATATCGCAAGTATTTGAAGCTAAATCATTTGTGTTTCACGGATTTGAAGCTAATCCTTCTACTTCGCATTGATTTGAAGCTAAATCAAGTTTATCGCATGGATTTTGAAGCTAACTCGTTTGATCGTCTGCATTTGATGACATATCACTTATATCCCAAGTGTTTGAAGCTAAATTATTTTTTAAGCATGGATTTGAAGGTAAAACTTCTACATCGCATTGATTTGAAGCTAAATCATGAGTTTCGCATGGATTAGGAGCTAACTCGTTTGTTTCGCCTGCATTTGAAGCTATATCATTTATATCGCAATTATTTGAAGCGAAATCATTTGTTAAGCATGGATTTGAAGGTAAACCTTCTACATCGCATTGATTTGAAGCTAAATCATGAGTTTCGCATGGATTAGAAGCTAACTCGTTTGTTTCGCCTGCATTTGAAGCTATGTCATTTATATCGCAAGTATTTGAAGCTAAATCATTTGTTGTGCATGGATTTGAAGGTAAACCTCCTACATCGCATTGATTTGAAGCTAAATCATGAGTTTCGCATGGATTAGAAGCTAACTCGTTTGTTAGGCCTGCATTTGAAGCTATATCATCTATATCGCAAGTATTTGAAGCTAAATCATTTGTGTTGCATGGATTTGAAGCTCATGCTTCTACTTCGCATTGATTTGAATCTAAATCAAATTTATCGCGTGGATTATGAAGCTAACTCGTTTGATCGTCTGTATTTGAAGCTATATCACTTATATGCCAAGTGTTTGGAGCTAAATTATTTGTTAAGCATTGATTTGAAGGTAAATCTTCTACATCGCATTGATTTGAAGCTAAATCATGAGTTTCGCATGGATTAGAAGCTAACTCGTTTGTTTCGCCTGCATTTGAAGCTATATCATTTATATCGCAAGTATTTGAAGCTAAATTATTTGTTAAGCTTTGATTTGAAGTTAAACCTTCTACATCGCATTGATTTGAAGCTAAATCATGAGTTTCGCATGGATTAGAAGCTAACTCGTTTGTTTCGACTGCATTTGAAGCTATATCATTTATATCGCAAGTATTTGAAGCTAAATCATTTGTGTTGCATGGATTTGAAGGTAAACCTTCTACATCGCATTGATTTGAAGCTAAATCATGAGTTTCGCATGCATTAGAAGCTAACACGTTTGTTTCGCCTGCATTTGAAGCTATATCATTTATATCGCAAGTATTTGAAGCTAAATCATTTGTGTTGCATGGATTTTAAGCCAATCCTTCTACATCGCATTGATTTGAAGCTAAATCAAGTTTATCGCATGGATTTTGAAGCTAACTCGTTTGATCGTCTGCATTTGAAGCCATATCACTTATATCCCCAGTGTTTGA